>NC_053028.1:324048460-324246128 GCF_003073215.2 Triticum urartu
CTTCAACAGATTCTTCAGTAGGAATGACATCCTCAGTAGCCTTGAACTTGATAGTTACCTCAGGTGTTGGTTCATCTATCACAGAAGGTAGGTGCTTTCTTTGCGAGCCATTAGTTTCATCAAACCGCGCATCTACAGTTTCAACAACCTTGTGAAGAACATTGTTGAAGACTCTGTAGGTGTGCGAGTCCTTTCCGTAACCAAGCATGAAACCTTCATGTGCTTTTGGTGCAAATTTTGAGTTGTGATGAGGATCTCTAATCCAACATTTAGCACCGAAGACTTTGAAATAACTTACATTGGGTTTATTGTCAGTGAGGAGTTCATAGGCGGTCTTTTTGAAGAATTTGTGAAGATATACTATGTTGATGATGTGGCAGGCAGTATCAATTGCATCAATCCAAAAATGACGAGGTGTCTTGTATTCATCAAGCATAGTGCGAGCCATATCAACAAGAGTTCTATTCTTGCGCTCCATGACGCCATTCTGCTGAGGAGTATAAGGATCAGATAACTCATGAGTGATACCAAGTTCATCAAGATAGTCATCAAGACCAGAATTCTTGAACTCAGTTCCATTGTCACTTCTGATGTGCTTGATCTTCACACCAAAGTTGGTTGAAGCCCTCGAGGAAAATCGTTTGAAGACTTCCTGCACTTCATGTTTGTAAGTGACAACGTGTACCCATGTGTAACAAGAGTAATCATCAACAATAACAAATCCATATAGAGATGCATCATTTGTAACAGCAGAATAATGATTAGGGCCAAAAAGATCCATATGAAGCAATTCAAATGGTCGAGTGGTAGTGATGATTGTCTTCGCTGGATGCTTGGCCTTGGTCATCTTTCCAGCTTCACAGGCTCCGGATAAGTGATCCATGAGGAATTTGACATTCTCAATGCCAATGACATGCTTCTTCTTCGCAAGCGTGTGCAAATTCCTCATGCCTGCATGACCAAGTCGTCGATGCCAGAGCCAGCCTTCTGAAGCTTTTGCAAGAAGGCGCACGGCTGGTTGTGGTCCTGTAGAGAAATCAACAATATACAAGTCTCCTCTCCTAAAGCCTTCGAAGACTTTGGAATTGTCAGCTTCCATAAGCACAACACAACGGTACTTGCCAAAGACAACAACCATATCAAGATTGCAAAGCATTGAGACAGACGTGAGGTTGTATCCTAAGGACTCGACAAGTATGACTTTGTCCATGTGTCGATCCTTTGTGATCGCAACCTTACCTAGACACAATACCTCACTTTTGTCGTTGTCAGCGAAGATGATATGCTTCAGATGCAATGGCGATAAGGGAGCATCCATCAATAGATTCTTGTCACCAGTCATGTGATTTGTACATCCACTATCGAGGACCCACTCGGTGGCTTTGGGTTGATCATCCTGTAGATGAATTAGTGCAACTTACGAACTCATATACTTCATCGGTGAAGAATATGACATCAATTCATCAGATCAATTTCATCAAGCAAGAGATAAAGAAGTATGAGGACGTGAGAAATGAAAGTTCCTTTCTTCATGATTAGCCTGCGTCCTTTCAGGCAACCTCAGGTCTCCAGCAAATTCTTCAGACAATTATGTACGTCTGGAGACCTGACCCTGCAGAAGAGATTAGTTCTTTTTCTTCACCACCCACATCTGAAGGGGTGGCAAAGAGTTCATCACTCTGCGATCTCCATACGAGAAAGGTGGTATGGAAGCCAGTCCATTTCGTTTCACATAAGAGGGGTTAGGATAAGGATATGAATAAGCAGAGAAATTCTTCGAGGACTTATTAACATAATGATTAGAAGAAGAATTCTCATATTCATAGCGCTTAGCTCTTCCCTGCGAAACAGAGTTGTTAGCACGATGATATTCATATGAGGACTTTGACCCTTTTGAGGAATTTGGTCCATATGAAGAATTTGATCTGAGATTCCTATTTTTCACAGGTGGTGTCCTGAGGACATTCACCTGAAGACTTTCAAGGCACCTTTTGGGAACCCAGATTTTCTTCACAGGAGGACCGTTCCTGTAGTTAGTGCCAACATATCTAGCAAATATTTCACCATTCTGATTTTTGAGCAGTTTATAGTTGGAGTCAAATGACTCATCATCAGAATGAGGAGATTCACACGCAAAGCTAGATAAGTTAGATGGATCAACTGGAGGTCCCTTTGCAGCAACCCATGAGGTTTTGGGGTACTGCTCAGGCTTCCAATATGTACCATCAGCATTGAGTTTCCTCTCAGAGGAAATACCCTCTTTCCTAGGGTTCCTGTTGAGGATCTGCTTTTTAAGCACATCACAAAGAGTCCGATTCCCTTTGAGGCTTTTGTACATGCCTGTCATGTACAATTCCTTCAGCCCTGCATCGTCAGTGATACTAACAATGACCTCAGATGAGGAATTAGAGATAGCAGAGGCAGGTGAAGAATTTGAAACATTAGCAGCATTTGAACATTCAGGTGAAGAATTAGTAGATTCACGTTCAATGCACTTCAAGCATGGAGGAACAAATTCTTCCTGAGAAGTGCTGATTTTTTGAGCAAGTAATGAATCATGCTCCTTTTGAAGATCTTCATAACTCACTCTTAACTTTTCAAGATCTTGCTTTCTTTGAAGAAATTCATATGAAAGCTTCTCATGATCAGATAAGAGAGTGCTAGGATGACCTTGAAGGTTGTCAAACCTAGACTGAAGTCTTTGAAGATTTTCAGTCAAGGTTTTAGTGTGATCCATTTCTTCACCCAACATATCATCACTTTTGTCAAGCATGTTTTGAACCTTTTCAAAAGCCTTTTGTTGTTTTACAGCAATCTTAGCAAGTTTGGAGTAGCTGGGTTTGAGGTTTTCATCAGATTCATTCTCACTTGATTCAGAGGAGGGGTATTTGAGTACCTTGGCACCTTTTGCCATGAAGCAATAGGTGGGAGCGTAGTCATCATGGTGTCCATCAGCCATGTTGGTGAAGCCATTTTCTTCAGAGTTGAAGATGGACTTGCTGACGAAAGCAGTAGCGAGAGCCAGGCTCACCACACCAGACTCAAACTCCTCAGATGCCTCCTCTTCCTCATGTTCCTCAGATTCAGCCTCAGAGTCCATTTCCTTGCCAATGAACGCCCGAACCTTCTTGGAGCTGCTCTTCTTGTAAGATGAAGACTTCGAGGATTTTGATGATGAAGATTTTGAGGATTTCTTCTTTTTCTTCGCGTCATCAGAACTATAATCCTTGTATTTCATCTTCTTTGATTCCTTTTCCCACTGAGGACAATCTTGAATGTAGTGTCCAGGTTTCTTACATTTGTGACAAAGCCTCTTCTTGTAGTCACTGGATGAGGAATCATTGCTCCTTGAGGATTTTCCAAAGCGACCATGTCTTGAGAACTTCTAGAATTTCTTCACGAGCAGTGCTAGCTCATGGCTCAGTTCTTCAGGATCATCAAGGCTGCTACTAGAATCTTCATCTTCAGATTCAGACACTGCCTTGGCCTTCAGGGCACGTGATCTGCCATAGCTTGAACCATAGAGATCTCTCTTCTCAGCAAGCTGGAACTCATGAGTATTTAGCCTTTTGAGGATATCAGCGGGATCAAGTGACTTGTAATCAACACGTTCTTGTATCATCAATGCTAGAGTATCAAATGAGGAATCAAGCGATCTCAGCAATTTCTTCACCACCTCATGGTCGGTGATGTCAGTGGCACCAAGTGCTTGAAGCTCATTGAGATGTTAGTGAGGCGATCGAAGGTTTGTTGAACATTTTCATTGTCGAGTCTTTTGAAGCGGTCAAAGAGGTTGCGAAGAACATCAACTCGAGAGTCACGCTGTGTTGAGACTCCTTCATTGACCTTGGACAACCTATCCCAGATAAGTTTAGCAGTTTCCAATGCACTCACTCTTCCATGCTGTCCTTTTCTTAGATGGCCACATATGATATTCTTCGCTTGAGAGTCGAGTTGCTTGAATCTCTTCACATCAGCAGCATTCAGAGAAGGTGTGACTGAGGGAACACCATTTTCCACAACATACCAGAGATCGTTCTCAATTGCCTCAAGATGCATTCGCATCTTATTCTTCAAGTAGGGGTAGTCCATCCCATCGAAAGTAGGACACCCAGCAGAGACCTCTATCATACCTGCGGTCAACATAACTAAAACTCTAGGCGGTTAAACCAAAGTCACACAGAACAAGGTAGTACCTTGCTCTGATACAAATTGAAAGTGCGTTATATCGACTAGAGGGGGGTGAATAGGTGATTTTTATGAATTCTTCACTGAGGATTTTGCAGGTGAGGAAATTCCTTAGCGAAGAACTACTAGCAGTAGAATAAGTACTCAAAAGTAAACATAACAGAGCACAAGCATAGTCATCGTGATGAAATGAAGACAAGCACAGAGTACAGACAGCGTAAACACAGGATAACACAGGATGAAGACAAACAGACTGAAGAAATTGAACTGAGGAAATTGAGAAGGTCTTCAGTCAAAGTCTTTAAACACAGATATGAACAAGCAATCAACACAGTTATGAGGAAATGAAAGAGTTGAGTAAATAGAACCAGTGAGCTTGGTGAAGACAATGATTTGGTAGACCAGTTCCAACTGCTGTCTCAGTTGTACGTCTGGTTGGAGCGGCTAGGTATTTAAACCTGAGGACACACAGTCCTCATCGTATTCTCCTTGAGCTAAGGTCACACAGACCTCACCCACTCACTCGAGGTAAGTCTTCAGGTGGCTTCCGAACCTTCACAGACTTGGTCACTCGGCGATCCACAATTCCTCTTGAATGCTCTAGACCTTGACGCCTAACTGTCTGGAAGAAGCACAGTCTTCAAAGGTAACAAGCGTCGGATCCATGCAGGATCAATCTCTTCAGTGATGCTCAATCACTTGGGGCTTTTAGGTGTTTGGGTTTGGGTTTTCCTCACTTGATGATTTTCGCTCAAAGTCCTCGGAGGATGGGATGCTCTGAAATGACAAGTGCCAGTTTCTCTCAGAGCAGCCAACCAGCTAGTGGTTTTAGGGGCGGCTATTTATAGCCTAGGGAGCAGCCCGACTTGATAAGACATAAATGCCCTTCAATGATATGACCGTTAGGTGGGTAGATATTTTGGGACAGCTGGCGCATGGCGCAGCAACGGTTGGAAATTTGAGTATCAAATTCCTTAGGGCTATCATGTTCCTCACTGTGTAGGCAATCCGCACTAGCGAATTCCTAACTCCTCAGTCGGAACAAATTCCTCAAAGACCAGAAGAACTTCGTCTCTGTCACTCAAGAATATGACTGAACTATATGAGCCTTCCAATGGCTTCACTCGAAGGGATTGGTAGGTGTAGGATTTTGAGTTGAGCATCACATGGAAATTTTTCCTTAGTATTTCCTCGACCCCCTTTAACAGTACGGTGTTTCCTATGACTCAAGAAAGATAAAATGAAACTACAAAAACAAAATTCTTCACGCTTCATGTTCCTCGGATGAATACCAAGTCTTCAGGATTGCACCAATTTCTTCACTTTCAAAGTCTTCAGAAAGTCTTCAGAAATCCAAAGTATTCAGTCAAAGAACTTCATTTTTAGGGGTCGACTTTCTCTATAAATATCAAACTCCTCATAGACTTATAGACCTGTGTACACTTAAAAACACATTAGTCCCTTAACCTATAAGTCTTCAATACACCAAAATCACTAAGGGGCACTAGATGCACTTACATGTAGCCGGAGACGAGTCCATGGTTCCAGTGACACAGATTTCACTTGAACTTAGGTCTATGTGCGGCTCCAACGCTGCTAAGTCTGCGGCTTTCATGGTGGGATTGAGCTCCCCGTCTTCGGAGGCTGCGATCTGCTGCGGATCTAGGGCCAGAGTAGCTACAGGTACTATCTCCTAGGTATGGTCCAATGACAGATTCACGTCATGTTCATCGTGGTGGCAGGGAGCGACTGCCGTGGTCTCAAATCCGTCGAAGATCAAGTCTCCGCGGATATCCGCGACGTAGTTCTAGTTTCCAAACCTGACCTGATGGCCAGGGGTGTAGCTTTCGATTTCCTCCAGATGGCCAAGCGAGTTGGCCCGCAGTGTGAAGCCCCCGAATACAAAGATCTGTCTAGGGAGGAAGGTTTCCCCTTGGGAAGCATTGTTGTAGATGATTGAAGGAGCCATCAAGCCTTTTGACGACAGCACAGTGGAACTCTCAATGAAAGCACCAATGTCGGTGTTAAAACCGGCGGATCTCGGGTAGGGGGTCCCGAACTATGCATCTAAGGTCGATGGTAACAGGAGACAGGGGACACAATGTTTACCCAAGTTCGGGCCCTCTCTATGGAGGTAATACTCTACCTACTACTTGATTGATCTTGATGAATATGAGTATTACAAGAGTTGATCTACCACGAGATCGTAATGGCTAAACCCTAAATGTCTAGCCTGTCTGACTATCATTATAAGGATATATGTCTACAGAACTAGCCCTCCGGTTTATATAGACACTGGAGGGACCTAGGGTTACATAAGGTCGGTTACAGAGAAAGGAATCTTCATATTTGGACGCCAAGCTTGCCTTCCACGCCAAGGAGAGTCCCATCCGGACACGGGTAGAGTATTCGGTCTTCGTATCTTCATAGCCCATCAGTCCGGCCCATGTCCAATAGGTCAGAACCCCGAGGACCCCTTAGTCCAAGACTCCCTTACCCCAGCTACACCCCTTCTAACCCCAACCCCAACAGATAGTAACCCAGTTCCAGTTGACAGAGCACCGTCTCCACCATGGAGCACCCAAACATGAGCAGTTAGTAAGGGAACTGCAGTGCCCAAAGCACGAGGACCACCACTCCGAATCCCAACTCAATGCTTAAAGGAGAAGAATAATTATTCTCGGGTTAGGTTCTCTAGCTATAGTTCATACTCCTTTGCTCTTGCATCACTATATTTACTCAGACCAACTATTTTCAAATTTGAAGGATGGAATTGAAACTCCAATGGCGCAAGAGGTATATTTTAAACCTGTTTCTTTAACTAGTTTGTTGTTGTAACTTGCTCTATGTTGATTTGAGTTTCAATTGAATAAACAGTTATGTTCTCATGTCATGCACATTACAAGTGTTGTTATTGCTCTATAGTTTCCCACACTTATATTCTGTCTATTCTGCTTTGTTTTGAACACATATTATTTGAACTGTGTCTCTATCTTGATTTGGCAACAAAAACTAGAATGATATAGACCATAAAGTGACCATGGTAAATAGATATATGTTTGTTTCATGTTGTTATCCTGTGCACTTTACTACTGAACTGATTTACCAAAATGAGTTTCATATACAACAAGGTAAACCTGTGATGTGTCTGCTTGTTTCTCTTTTAGAATGCGGACAAAATATTGGAGAACAGTACCCCATTATGCAATGGTAAAGGAAGTAATGTAGATAAGGTTCAAGATAGTGAGACATCTCTGTTGGTCTCCAAGAAAGCTGATAAAATCTACCTTGACGACAGTGAGAGAACCCAAAAGTCATGTCTTGATGTAGTGTTCGAGTTACTGGGCGATACTGCTGGCACAAGCTCTTCGAACTCGCTGCCTAAATCAGTTCATCTTCTAGAGTCTCAACTTCAAGTTGAAAGACATCGATCAGATGTGGTACGACAGGAAGCTGAAGGACTGGGAAAATCCCTGCAGAATTCAGATGCATACTTCCTGGTGCAACAGAAAGCGCTAGAGGATTTAAGCGCTAAACAAGAGAAAGTTAATAAGCTTGCTAAGCATCTTGCCAGCATTATGGGTACCCAGGATATTGTTTTTTGAGATCTTCTGAAGTGGTTTCAGTTCTGGACTTTTTTTGCTGCAGCATTTATTTGCACTGGTCGCCAACTTTGACAACCAATGCATATGATATGCTGCTTTGTTCCTTATATTTGCACTAGTGGTGAATTTTGATGCCCGGTGGATGTAATATGTGTAATAGTCGTGATAGCCTAGCGTAAGTTGCTTGCTTATTTATTTCCTTGTTGTCTTGTTTATTTGTTTGCTTCTAGTCAGTGCTGTTCTTTTTCTGCGGTTTGCTAGTGGCCGCAATAACCTATTTTTAAAACTAGGCCACAATAACCATGGGCTAGATACTTACTGTAGTTACCATGGGCCTCCTACGGGATGTAGAAACAATGGGCCTTCTTAGGGCCGTAGAAACAATGGGCCTTCTATGGTCTTTAGCATCAATGGGCCTTCTACGGGACGTAGCATCAATGGGCCTTCTACGTGTGATATCATCGAGTCCGGAAAAATTAACATCTTGCCCAAATTCCTTTCCCTAACCTCCTCTTCCTTTTCCTTCTCTCTAGTGCTTTTTTGTTAAAGAAAAATAGAGAGAGAGGCGGCCTGCACCGCCGGCCAATTGGGCCTCCCACCAGGCCGGCCCAAACCATCTTTCGTTTCCCACAACCCAACCAACACCCCTCCTAACCCTAGCCCGCTCGATCCATCGCTCCTCTCGTTTTCCCTCTCCCTCGTCTCCCTCCGCCGCAACACGCATCGGACCAGGGAGAGAGCAGCTGCTGCTCCTCGTCCCCGATTCCCCTCTGCCTCCTTCCTCCTCCGCCGCGCCAAGCCCCCCCCTTCTCCTTCCCGAGGCCGCCGCCGGCGCCCCAAGCTCTCCGCCTCCGTGCTGGCCGACGCGCCCCGTCACTGCTCGAGTCCAAGGGCCCCGCCTTTGTCTCCGACCGTGGGCAGCAAGCTGTCCCACCAGAGCACCTCTTCTCCCACACGCTTCTCCTCCTGTTTCTTCTCGTTGCCACCAAGTACCTCGTCGCCGGCAGCAACAGCTGCTGCTCCACCCTCTCGCCGACGCCGCGCCCGGACCTTCCCCGTGCCTCGCCTTCAACCTCGGCTTCTGCGTTCCATGGCCCCGAGCGCCACCAGAAGCAGTTCCGACCGTCCCCGTCACCGAGTTCCTCGCCGCCCTTCCTCACCTCGTCCCCGACCCTGCCCATCGGAGCCACGCCTCTTGGTGCCCGCAGCTGGGTCACCAGTCTTCTGCCTCGACCCGGCATCTTTCCCTTTGTCAACCGAATAGGTGCAGCGCCACAAGTTTTGCCTCTGTACACCTGTGTGATGTTGACCGTGGAGTTCCACCAGCTGCTAGCATCACTCCCTTGCTTCCTCCCTGAATGATTTCGCCAAGTGCCTTCCGGCATGACCAAGACCGCGAGCACCACGGATCCGCCGAATACCTCGACGCCCGATGCCTAAAACGACCACCAAATCAAAAATAACGTCAAGTACTAGGTCAACGAGGACCACCAAGTTCGTCTTCTGCCATCTCCGAAATCGCCAAGTACCACGACGAAACGAGAACAACTACCGCCGACGTGCATTTTGCCATGTACCACTACTGTCGACCCTCGAAGACTCCATGGACGTCAAGTTTCTCGCCATGACCCCGAACATCTATGGAAACTTGTGCGACTAAGAACGTGAACGACTACCGTCGCCAAGATCGCTGGTACCACTACCGTCGCCGAGGACTGATAGTACCACTACTTCCACTACCGTTGCCACGAGAATGTCTACTTCCTCTACATTGCACCAAACCCGAACTGTCCCGTTTGCACGCTTCGAAGGTATAACCGCCGGAACGTCGCCCGTGGACCAAATACATGTGGGATGTATGAGATGAACCCCGCGTTTGCATCGTGTCCTAAATTGTCCTTTGCATGTTCCTCGTCGTTGCCATGCCGTACACCCGTGGGAACCCAGTATCCGGGAGCACCCCACCATCTTTTGCATGCCCCGCACACTTCTCTTTTGCATTGGTATCTCAATCGAGCTACCGGAACCGATATGTTCACGTGGCACCCTTTCGTTCCGCCATGGGGACAAATGCCTCGTATCATATTATACCAACATTTTGATAAAACTTGCATATGTCATCCGCATCATGATAACAACATCAAGAATGTTTAAAATTTTGTTGCATTAAATTGCTAATACACATGAGGATTTACCGGAATTGTTGTTTGATGTTTCCGGCCTCATTTAAAATTCCTAACTATGTATTTTACTCATGCTTCACCTCTTGCCATGTCTAACGACATTTAATATTGTTGAGTACATAACCGAGAGAGAACTAAATAAGTCATGTGGTGTTTCGTCAATATGCAACTCGTTGCATATTGAGCTCCACTTAACTTGTAGTATTGTTTGTTGCACTTTGCCTTGCCATGCCATGCCTCTTTAAACTGGACATGCATCATACTTGATTGTGCATCATGCCATGTTTATGCTTGTGTGTTTACTATGTTGCTTGCTTCTTTATGGGTTGCTTCTCTTGTTAGCTTCGGTTTCGTTCCAGAGTTGTGAGGATCCATTCGACTACGTCTGTTTGTCTTCTTCATGGACTCGTTCTTCTTCCTTGCGGGATCTCAGGCAAGATGACCATACCCTCGAAATCACTTCTATCTTTGCTTGCTAGTTGTTCGCTCTATCTCTATGTCGCGCTACCTACCACTTGTTACATCATGCCTTCCATATTGCCATGCCAAGCCTCTAACCCACCGTCCTAGCAAACCATTATTTGGCTATGTTACTGCTTTTGCTCAGCCCCTCTTATAGCATTTCTAGTTGCAGGTGAAGATGAAGTTTGTTCCATGTTGGAACATGGATGTGTTGGGATATCACAATATCTCTTAATTAATTATTGCATCTATATACTTGGTAAAGGGTGGAAGGCCCGGCCTTATGCCTGGTGTTTTGTTCCACTCTTGCTGCACTAGTTTCCGTCACACCGGAGTTATGTTCCTTGATTTTGCGTTCCTTACGCGGTTGGGTGTTATGGGAACCCCTTGATAGTTCGCCTTGAATAAAACTCCTCCAGCAAGGCCCAACCTTGGTTTTACATTTTCCTAACAACCTATAACTTGCAGCGCCACCTCGGGGAAACTTGAGGGCTGGTTTTAGCTGTACGTAGTGTTCATCCGGTGTGCCCTGAGAATGAGACATGTGCAGCTCCTATAGGGATTTGTCGACACATCCGGGCAGTCTTAATGGTCTTCTTTTACCATTGTCTAAATGTCTTTTAACCAGGATTCTGAGACTAATAGGGTCTTTCTGGGAGAAGGAATATCCTTCGTTGACCATGAGAGCTTGTGATGGGCTAAGTTGGGACACCCCTGCAGGGTTTAAACTTTCTAGAGTCGTGCCTGTGGTTATGTGGCAGATGAGAATTTGTTAATATCCGGTTGTTGAGAACTTGACACTTAACTTAATTAAAATGCATCATCTGTGTGTGCAGCCGTGATGGTCTCTTTCCGGCGGAGTCCGGGAAGTGATCACGGTTTTGGGGTTATGTTTGAACGTAAGTAGTTTCAGGACCACTTCTTGATCACTTCTAGCTTCACGACCATTGCATTGCTTCTCTTCTCTCTCTCATTTGCGTATGTTAGCCACCATACTTGCTTAGTTCTTGTTGCAGCTCCACCTCATTACCTTATCCTACCCATACGCTTAAATAGTCTTGATCTTGCGGGTGTGAGATTGCTGAGTCCTCGTGACTCACAGATACTTCCAAACAGTTGCAGGTGTCGATGGTACCAGTGCAGGTGATGCAACTGAGCTCAAGTGGGAGCTTGATGAAGCTCTTGATATCTGTTATGCGTCTTTTCCTGTTGATCAGTAGTGGTGCCTAGTTGGGACAATCGGGGATCTAGCATTTGGGTTGTCTTCTTTTATTTTAGTTCCGTAGTCGGACCTTGATTGTATTCTGGATGATGTATGTTTAACTTGTTATTTGTGTCAAGTGGGGATTGTAAGCCAAATATTTACCCCTTTCTTATTCAGTACATGGGATTGTGTGAAGATTACCCCACTCGCAACTAAACCACCATGCGGTTATGCCTCTAAGTCGTGCCTCGACACGTGGGAGATATAGCCGCATTGTGGGTGTTACACTGGTACGGCCCATCTTCACCAGCAAACACTCAAGACCCTCATGAGGGGCCAAGCCTCGCGAGGTGGGTGACACAAGACCTCCTCAGGGGCAGCCTCGCTAGGCTGGCTCGCGAGGAGCGGAGAGATCAAGGCAAAGGGCACCTCGTGAGGTTCCCGTGACGTGAGCCATGACGACCAAGGCCAGGCGGGCGCCAGCGGTCGCAGAGCACTAGTTGCCTCTTTGGTGCTAAGGGAGAAGGTGCCGACGAGGAGTCCCAAGGCATCAAGCAAAGGTTTCCATATCGGTGCAAAAAGACCAAGACGAGCATGACGGAGGTCATCATGGAGCCCACGACGGTGTCACCACTAGAGCCTTTGGCAGGCGAAGACCACCTTTTGTCAGGATGGCTTGTAGTTGTCCCCTTCAAATTGGCCGTTGTGGGATCCCTTCCCTCCTAATATTTGGGAAGAGGACTAGGGCCCCTATAAATAGGACTAGCCACCACCGTAGGGATTATCTCATCTGGGACCGGATCCATTCCACCCACGTACGCACCAGCTCACCGAGCTCAAGAACACCTCTCCTCAGGAGGTTGTTCTTCCTTTGTACTTGTTCATCCTCAGCTTACAAGGCAATCCAACACACCATACTGGCGTAGGGTATTACACCACATCAGTAGCCCGAATCAGTTTAAACTCTTGTGTCCCATGTTCTACGGGTTCGGCGAGTTAGGTTTTAGGATCGTTGCGAGAGCGTGATATGTGGGGAGAGATCTTCGTGCACACACTAGTGTTCGAACCTCAAGGGTTTTGCTGGCACTCGAAATCCAACATTTGGCGCGCCAGGTCGGGGTGCGCTCAAGCTTTCTATTTATCGATCCATGTTCCGCAACTCCACCACATCCACGTCAGACGCTCGCCGAGCTCGCGCCGAGCGCCGGGCCGCCCTGGCCACTTGCGTCGCATAGACGGCACCCGTTGGCGGACCTCCCTACCATTCTCCATCACCTGTTGCCAACGCCACTACCGGGCCGGCAGCAAACGACCAGCAAGCGTCATCGCTGCACCCCTCCGTGCGGTGGGACGACCGCATAGCCACCCCGTCGCTGACCCGGCCGGCTCATCGTCCCACGCTCGTAGCACGCCACGGATGCGCAGGCCACGTTACTCATGGCACGCGAGCTCCTGCATTACCGCCCGGTCGACAACCTCTACAAGGGCTGGCTGGACCGCATCACCGAGCTCGTCAGTGCCGCCAGGGGCTCTCCTACACCATCCCTCTCGCTGCCTCGCCCGCCTCCGGCCGTGGGAGACGTAGCTCACCGGGCGCCTCCGCCGCCCCTGCATCAAGACGGCGCCCTCGCACCGAGACGCGCGGCACACGGAGCACCCCCACCTCCTGGTCACCAAGAAGGTGTTCTCGCCCCAAGACGCATGGTCCCACAGCGTTATCCTCCAGGTAGCGTGCCCGCGCATGAAGAAAGAAGCAGCCAAGAGGTTCCCCGACCCCAGGAAAATGCTCCTGCACTCCCCGCACCACCACGTCAAGACCGCGCGCCACCTGCAGTGGCGGTGCGTAGGTACCAAGACCAAGCTCCACCACCACCACGGGCTCCGGTGACCACAGCAGGCTGCCGAGCCTTCCCGCCTGAGCTGCGCACCATCGTTTGGCCAGGCAAGTTCAAGCCAGATCAGCCTCCGCGCAACGACGGCACCCCCGACCCTGTGGAGTTCTTACAACTCCATGAGCTGAGCATTGAGGTAGCCAATGGCGACAAAAAAGAAATGGCAAACTGGTTTCCCATGGCTCTCAAGGATGGCGCTTGCTCGTGGCTCATGAGCCTGCCCGTAGGAACAATCTCCTCCTGGGGTGAGATGTGCGACCGCTTCATCGCCAACTTCCAAGGCACTCACAACCGCCCTCCGGCCGCGTGTGATCTGCGCCGCATCAAGCAATAGCCAGGAGAGACCCTGTAGAAGTACATCCAGCGCTTCAACAGGTTCGCCTCAAGATCCCCAAGGTGACGGACGAGGCCATCATCTCAGCGTTTTTCGATGGCGTCCGTGACGTCCGAAACGTCCCAACGGAGTAAAGAGCTCGACGTTCAACGGACGAGGAGCAACCCATGGCCCGGTCCTACTCCTCCTCCCCGCCCGATGCTTGCTAAGCATCTTGCCAGCATTATGGGTGCCCAGGATATTGTTTCTTGAGATCTTCTGAAGTGGTTTCAGTTCTGACTTATTTTACTGCAGCATTTATTTGCACTGGCCGCCACCTTTGACAACCAATGCATATGATATGCTGCTTTGTTCCTTATATTTGCACTAGTGGCGAACTTTGATGCCCGGTGGATGTAATATGTGTAATAGTCGTGATAGCCTAGCGTAAGTTGCTTGCTTATTTATTTCCTTGTTGTCTTGTTTATTTGTTTGCTTCTAGTCAGTGTTGTTCTTTTTCTGCAGTTTGCTAGTGGCCGCAATAACCTATTTTTAAAACTAGGCCACAATAACCATGGGCTAGATACTTACTGTAGTTACCATGGGCCTCCTACGGGACGTAGAAACAATGGGCCTTCTTAGGGCCGTAGAAAGAATGGGCCTTCTATGGTCTTTAGCATCAATGGGCCTTCTACGGGCCGTAGCATCAATGGGCCTTCTACGTGTCATATCATCGATAGGCCAACCATGGGCCAATAATAGACCGCATTATGGGCCGTAAACAGGCTAGATTTTGAATCGTCCGTTCATGGGCCGACAATAATAGGCCATCGTTAATCGGCTGTATTTGATGACGTTATGAAAACGGCCCAACGGAGTAATGGGCCGCAAATGGGCCGATTGTAACCGCGGGCTAAATTTGGCCCACAGGCAGAAAAGGCCATTGACGGGCTGTAAGTAACCGAATGCTGGAAATGAGACCAAGAATAAATGGGCCCTGAGAAGGCCGAAAGATAACAAGGGTTGGAAACAGCCCAATGGAATATTGGGCCGTTAATGGGTATAAAGGAGTACAATGTTCATTGCGGGCCAGATTCACCACGGGCTGTTAATGGGCCAAGAGTTACAAATGGTCTCGTTTGGGCCGAAAGACATCATGGTCCATACATGGTCCGGAAGTTACAACGGGCTGGAATCATATTGGAAGGCCTAGATGAAGCTAATGGGCTTAATTCGGATAGGCCGTAACGGGCCGTGAGTCAGCGGGTCGTAAATGGGCTATATACGAATAGGCCGTTAACAGGTTTTCCGCGGGCTGGCCCGTTACCTTTTGATCAAACGGGCCGATCTTTTCACCAGAATGGGCCTCTGTTGGGCCGTGCCATGTGTCGACGTATCATAGGCGCCTCCTGTCCAATGAATGGATGACATCTGTCCCAACGGTGAGCCAACATGTGTTTCCTCCGGCCAATGAGAATGTTACACGTGGAAAATCCTCATTGGTCCGGGCTGTTAGCAGGTTATCGGATCCAAAACCGGACCCGATAGCTTAACGGCGTTTCGTTATGGTGGATGCCACGTGTCGGTCACCCTCGATGAAAAAACTTCCATGACGCGCAATTTATCATCATGGAAGTGGACACTTTTCATGATGATAATTTTGGTAATGTCATGGAACACTTCTACGACAGCACAGTTATGACTATCTTGATTCTGTCATAAATTTGTCATCGATGTACATGCATGACAGAAAACATGACCTACTGTGACAAACACGTATCATCACGGAAATGTCTTTTTTTGTGGTGCACCCAAAGCGCTGGCGGGCAGCAGTCAGATGCAGTGAGAAGAAATGGCGAAGCAGAGCCACGGAGGGATCAATGCCCACCATGGCCTCGCACATGAAGGTGAAGACGGCAAGGAGAATGATGTACTGGGGATCCAAGTGCAGCGCATTGACTTGGTAGTGAGAGAGCACGGCGTTGAAGAAGGCGGAGAAAGGGGGAATCAGGCTAGCCTAGAGGGCGTGAAGATGGATGGATATCTCAGTAGCCGTCCTGTCAATCGTAGCGCGGGATGCAAGCAAAGCCAGCATCGCCCCCACTCATTGGAGTCAGCGGCGAGTGCTGGGCGAACCTTGTCCATCCCTCCCTGGTTGAGCACCACCGACTGCTCGACAGCGGGCTCGAAGGCCGGTTGCGCTGCGACGTAGGCTTGGGGCCTCTTCTTCCCCTTCTTCTTCCAGCTCGGCACCATGGAAATGGAGAGGGTTGGATCCTGGTTGGGTTGGAGGAGGAGATAGCTGTTTTGGGGAAGGCGGAGGAGTTGGGGAAGCACACTACTAGCGATGGAAGTGGAGCTGTGTACACCATGGCGGCTGCCTAGCCTGGCGGATATCAAGGCTGCGTGGGAAGTGGAGGCGCCCACATACCATCGATCGCCACCCGTCGACCAAGGACGCGGGCGATTGGGGCCCGCGGTGCTCCACACTTGCCCTTTGGCTTCGCCTCGAAGCCAAGTTTGAGTGCGCTTGGGCCCGGGGGCTACTATCGGCATTCTAGGAACGGGGGTACCCAGACTTGCCTGCCTGCGGCCCACGGCGTGGCTCCTCCAACGACCCAGTACGGCCCAGCTGTTAGGACCCCGATTCCAAGTCACATCGATCTAGCCGGTAACACGTCATATCACTTTGCGGCCTCACGCACGGTATTCCCATGGGTGTCGCCTTACCATGGCCCGGGACCGTTTGCGCCTTTTGGCTCATGTATATGATAGTGTCGCTAGCATCCATATGACAGGGAACCCGGGCCGACATGGCTAGTCGTGAACCCAAAGCGGCACTAACCTATGGGGACAGGCATACATGAATCACATCGAGCATGTTGGTCAGGAGCGTGTGAATCCGGGCTGTAGCACTGGGCTAACAGGACTCTGAGAACCCGGGCTATAGCAGGCTTGGCAGGACTCCGGATATCACCGCATGACATTTCCCCAAAGGGACAGACACAGGAACAAAGTGAAACACATGCCGGCCAGTCAAGTGTCCTGAGCAGTAGTGCTGGGCTAACAGGACTCCGGTGAACCGGGCTGTAGCAGACTACTATGGCTCATGGAAGCACTAGACTACATTTCCCCATAAGAGAGGCTGCCAAGGATAAACAACTAGATTGTCGGACCCCACACATACCAAGCATTTCAATCATACACACAATATGCTCGATATGTGTATATACAACATGGCATCACAACATAACTCTACAACTCAAGTATTAGTAATTAGGCTCCGAGGAGCGAGAAATACACACATGGGTCTCATGACCCAACATTCAGAGCATACAAACCAAAGCACATGCGCAAGCTTAACATGTCTGAGTACAGACATCTATAAATGAAAAAGGCTGAGAAGCCTGACTATCTACCAGATCCTGCCGAGGGCACAAGATCGAAGCTGAGGTATCAGGCTAAACGTCGAAGTCCACGTGGAACTACTAGCGAGACTGAAATCTCTCTGCAAAACATAAATTAAGCAAACGTGAGTACAAAGGTACTCGGCAAGACTTACATCAGAGCTAGCTACATATGCATCGGTATCAACAAGAGGGGGTGGTGGAGTTTAACTGCAGCAAGCCAGCTTTGACTTAGTAGCTAACCTGAACTACGACTCCAAGCAACTCTTTTGAGGTGGCGCACACGAGTCCACATATTCACCATTCATTACACCACAATGGATCCGCTCCCATCTCCCTACGAGAAGGCCATCCATAGTACTCACACTTATCTTGCGAGTTTTAGAGTATCCACTTTCACTTGTCTATGAATTGTTATAGGCAACCCAGAAGTCCTTCACCACGGACACGGCTATTCGAATAGATCATTTATAACCCTGCAGGGGTGTACTTCGTCACACATGTTTCCACCACTTAGCGTCTGCACACGACATGTGCTTGGCATACTTCAAGTGAAAGCCGACGTGGGTGTAGACCACGACCTGACTAACCACACAAGTCTCTAGTCCAGGTTTATCGCCTATTCGGGTTCCATCCGCAAGGAAATCCGGCCGGGGTGTCCTCAACGGCCCCAAACGATGTGTACAGGGTCCCGAGACACCAAACGGGTGCCCGGCATACCCGGCCACAGTGTATCTACCGCATCATAGCCCACCCCTAGGGTCAGCGCTACGCACGGCCACCAAAACATAACCTACAAACACCAGAAACTAGTTGCAACTCCTGGACAGAGGACGAGAGGGGTCAATAAGTCGAGCAGGGTCATATTTCAGGGCCCAATGTGTGGTAGTAGCTGTTTCATGGATCACAAACACAGAACTCAGTTCCTGAGGACAGTTTCAGTGAGACAAACCACCATGTACACCTACATGGCCTCTCACCGCTACCGTTACCAAATCGTGTTCACACACTTAGCTCACACACCGTAGGACATGTTTACACACCTCCGATTCATCCCCGATGAACCAGACCTGACACGACTCTATGCAATAGCAGGCATGACAAACAAACATGAATGAGTAGGCACATCAGGGCTCAAACAACTCCTACTCATGCTAGTGTATTTCATCTATTTACTGTGGCAATGACAGGTCATGTAGAGGAAAGGGGTTCAACTACCGCAACATGTAACAATTGAATCGTTGTTGTCCTAATGCAGTAAAAGAGAGCGGGAGCGAGAGAGTGGGATTGTATCGGAATGAACAAGGGGTTTTTGCTTGCCTGGCACTTCTGAAGATATCATTGGGTCTTCATCAGTGTCAACGATCACAGCGTCGGTACAACGTCTATCGAGAGGGGACAAATACCGGCAACAGAGAAAGAAACACAATCAATGCAATGCACAATATGATGCATGATCATGACATGTCAATATGTTGTGGTTTGAGCTAATGCAACTAGCAACATGTTAAATGGAGTTGGCTTGAACCCTAGGTTCAATCAAACTCCATATGTGAGAGTGTAAATTCGATTTATGTGAATTGGCCTAAACAGCAGCCATAAGTTGTTCTAACATGCATGGAAATGCCATAAACATATTCCTTGAATTTTTCTGATAATTTTTTATATATAAATTATTTCATTTGGAGTTGCGGTTTAATTTCTATGATTTTTTGAAGTTTAAGTCATTCTCTAGAATTCCTGGATTATTTTAAAATCCAGAAAATCACTTACTGCGTCAGCATGACGACAGCACGATGTCAGCAAGGTCAATAGGGTCAAAACTGACCCGTGGGATCCATTGGCCAGTGAGTCAGACACTAATCCCGCGTTGACTTGGGCTTTGACCCGCTGCGGGGCCCGTTGTCAGCGTCTGAAAGTGGTTTAGCTAGTGGTGATTAGCACTAATTACGCACACACGTCAGCACGCCGGAGTTTGGCCGGCGGCGACCTCAAGCCGCGGTGGAGTCTGCTCTGGATTGAGCTACGGGCGACGGTTTCGGGCGAGGTTTGCGGCTATGGGTTGCTGGCACACGCGCGCATCCAGTGGTGGCAGCGACTGGAGCTGGGTTGTCCAGTAGCGGCGGCGACGGCGAGTTGGGCGGCGGCCGGATTTCGGCCGGCAATGGTTTGGGCGATGCCGAGAAAGGGAGGAGCCGTGGTTAGTCGTGTTCGACTCACGGAAGTGCGGTGAGTGCAGCGGTGAGCTCGAACGCTAGGTTGCGCGGCCGTAGCTACGATGGCGACATGGCCGGCGGCGGGGAGCTTCGGGCTCGATCAGAAGATGCGGCTAGGGAACAGGAACGGAGGGGGAGAGTGAGGCGGAAACAACATGAGCTCACAGGGAGGTCGAAGAACGGCTCAGCGGGCTTGGGGACGTCCTTGGTGGCGCGAATCGACCGGCGGTGACCCATGAGTCCAAGGAGGAAGAAGAGCTCGGGGTCGTCGTCACGGAGCTCCTGGCGGCGCCTGGATTGGTGTAGAGGACGCGGGGGTCGAGGCGGTTCCTCTGGACCCATTGGGGAGGCACGGGATGGACGGTGGTTGTGGTAATTTGCGTCGGCGACGACGAGCTCCGTTCGGGTGTGCTCGGGAGAGGGAGCGGAGGGCGAGGGGGAGAGTAGAGAGTGAGGGAGTGGAGCGAGGGGCCACGGGGCATCTCCGTGGCGTCGCTAGAAGGCCCAGGGAGGAAGTAGGAGGTGGCCAAGGCGGCGTCGGCGCGCTCCAGCGAGCTGTTTCATGTGCTGGGGCGGGGAAGAAGACGCCCATGCCCCTGGTGGGCTGGCTGGGCCAGCTGGGCCGCCAGGTGGCGCCAGGTAAGGAAACTCTCTCTCTCCTTCTATTAGTTTTTCTGTTTTCTATTTATTTGATATGTTAGGAGTTAGTAATAATACTAACTCATTTCCATAAATCCTGGGATATATTTTGGGCTCTTTTTGAAATATTTACGACTGCCCAAAATTGTTTCCAGGATTATTCGAGCATTTAAAATATTTATATTGATTAAATGCCCAAATTCAAATACCTAGTGATTTAATTCAAAGCCCAAATGTGTCCAGCAAAAATGCAAATCATCTTGGGCAGATGCTTCCACCTTAAACCAGAGATGATGAACATTTTTAAAAGGCATCTTGAGTTCATCGAAAATATTTTTATTTGAAACTATTTGAATTGCATTTGTGCTAGGGCTTGACCATCCCCATTTCAGAGTTTCATAAAACTTAAACATGATGACATGATGATCATGCAAGGTCAAGCAAAGGCTAAGGCTAGGGCTGTGACAACTCACCCCTACTAAACAAGAATCTCATCCCGAGATTCAAGCCGTGAGGTAAGAAGACAGAGGGACACAAGCTAACACAATCTTCACGATCCAGATGTCTTTCTCGAGGATGTTGATTCATTGCATCACCTTGATCTCAACGTCTTGCTTTGAGAACTACATCCAACATGACAACGAGTAGAAAGGGAGAATTTAAGAAGAATCGACCTTCCTGAGATTCGAGCAACTTAGGATCATCTTAATGATCACAAGATCAACTCATGGAATGAGACATAGTAACATCTCTCGAGATGAGACACGAAGCATACACCTAAAGGGATGGAGTGAAACGGTTGGCGAAGGTTCACCAGGTAGGCAACCATTCCATACTCGAATAAGATGGAGCATGAATTTCAAAGTAGCAAGGAGATATTTGCCATGATTTCGTAACGTGATACCTCGGAGAAGGTGACTCGTAGAATTATTCCCTTAAGTGGCAAAAAGAATTACTTTTGATTCGGAGATCATTGAAACTCTTTATACCAGCCTAAGGCAATCACAATCGATCATTTGAAGGAGTTCGAAAGAATGACATACTCGGACTAGAATGGATGATGTGGACTACCTTGTTGAAGACAACACAATGGATGATTTTTGCTTATCACCAGAAATGGATGGGACCCATGACAAGTCCACTTTTGAAGATGATCCTGAACAACAACTACTAAGGTGCAAGCTGGGAACAAAATGCAAATGTTGGGAATGATTCTGGTAACTGGGGAAGAACTCAACAGTCGAGAGTGAGTCCACTATTTGAAAAGGTTATAGCATAACCGAGGAAACTGGAAGCAAATCCCAGTTAACATCAACGGTAAAACCTGGTGCTTGCGCGTGCCCTCAAGAACTTGAGCATCTCCATATTCATCAAGGTTTTACCAATATCCGTGTCAAGGATCCTGGCAACACAACATACCACCATGTTGAATGGTGATGGGTGATGCAGATGCAAAGGAAGATAACACTTTCTTAGATTTCACCTTAGCGAGGCCAAGGGAGCAAAATCTGGATGATCGACCGAGAGACATATAGCACTCTGCTTCTAATGTTCTCCTTGATGTGCTAGTGTATCCCATTCCTAGATATGGTTTGATATATAGAACATCAAGTAAAAGATCGGACTTCGGGAGCACAAGAATCAATAAGGATTAACTACGGAGGTAAATCCTACGAAATCCTCATGGGAAGGTGGCCAACTTTCTTCAATCGAGATACTACAATAATAGGTCTTCCGGCTGGATGTGTTGGCCACGACATCCACTTTACCGGTTATCGAGAGACCAATATTATAGTTCTTGGAAAATGCTCCAACCATCATATCTGCTGAGATTCAGATCTGGTTGGTGTCAGGATATTCCAGACTCATCGAGTCTAGAAAGGAAAATGAAGGTTTGCAACACAAATCGACGAGACGATGTTGCGAGATTCTCGGGGGAATGAACTACGGTAGTAAGCTCCAAAACATGAGCCGGTTCTGCTACAAGCATGTGAACACGCTGTCCTAGACAAGCATGGTCACCTGGTAGTCTTAAAATGAAACACTGCCGAGTTCAGGGGGAACCATCAACGAGGATATCGAAGTCCTTGCGTAGGTCTAACTCTTAAGAAGAAACTTCTTCTCCTTGAACAAATCAATCAGTGGCTTGGTGTGCTAGGGATACGTATAGAATGTAGATGATCAGTCTATCAGACCATAGAATACTTCGCACATGCATGACTGACTTGGGATGATTCCAGAGGAAGCAAAAACAAACTTTCTCGAATTCACGGCGGCAACTTACATCAGATGCACATGAATTAGAGGAAGTCACATCTTTCAACCAGACATATGCTTCATGATCGGGACATGAGGGCAATGCTTATAAAGCTTCCAACACTAGTGTAATGTTCAACGTGAATCATGGGGTAGACAAAACGCTGCTGATGGGCTCAACAGCAACTCATCGGAATCTCCATATCACTGGACTTCCACCATCATGTGAACACGGTGATAGCATTGGTCAGACCAAAAGATGTAATGGTGTATGCTCGAGGGATCAACCAAGAGTAAGACAACATTACGAACATCATTGGTTCTGATTTGATTTGACGATAGCCCACACTCAAATCAAGGGATTGATAAGGCAATAGCGCCGACAATTGATCACGTGGATCAATCGATGAAGATATTATCTTTCTTCAACACAGATACAAGATATCCCTTAGGGATGAGCATGGTAGGACAAGCTTTTATCTTCCAACTCTCCAAGTTGTGGTTAAGCTTAACCAACTAGCTCAGGGGTATCCAACACAGATTCCTGGAGAAGAGGGTGGCTACAAGAAACCAACTTGATCACGAACTCAACATAGCGATCAGGTGACAGCCGGGTGATACCTCCGAGAAGATATTCGGAAAATCACGAACCACCGATATGTTATTAAGCTCGAGAACAATCTTGCTTTTCAGGGCAAGACGATATGATCAAGGAGCGAGGGATTATCACAGTCCTAACTCATTGGTCGATGAGTGCACCCAGAAATATGGACTGGGTAGCACGATCAATCTTAGGATGGTGATTTAATTACCAGCACGCTAAGAATGAGAGTATCGTCCATTAACTACCAAGCAACAGAGTTGCTAGGAATATTGCTTTCACACATCACGGTTCACTTGTCAGCATTCCGGTTATAATAACAGGGAACTGAGGAATGAACAATGATGGCAAGAAGTATTACTGCGTCAAGAATTCATAAGAGGTGGTGCAATTCTCATGACAGTCCTGACATAAAAGGGGTAATACTCCAGGGTAGAACAGAGCAAAAGCTGGATGGCATTTGATCTGCAGAACACAACTACTTTGACCCAATCCTGGATATGGATGAGGTACTGGAGTTTGTTTCTCCTAGTCATTCTGAAATAGAATGGCTTGACGGACCACAAGAATAATAGGCATCGATGAACACGAATGCACAACTATTCCTGACTATCAATTTATAGATGATGGTCGGAATACAGCTGAGAATGGACAACTCAAGGAGCATATAACATTTTGAGTTATGGATTCATGGGTTAGTATGTCGAACGAGTTCAACATTTTTCTTCCGTTTAACCCATGCAGAAAGGTAGAATTGGCAGAATCACAATTATGAATGGAGAACTCCTCAGGAGTACTCTAATAGTGATCTTTTGGTTCAAAGAACTTCTGCCTTAATGGTTCATGGTATTTGGAAGAAGGAAATACCATGGACCTCGAGGACTATCGCAAAGGTTACTAATATCTTAAGGGAACTAGCAAATACTAACGACATGAAGTAGGGTGAATCTCAGGTTCAAAAACCCAGGACTAGAATATCTACTACTAAATGGCATCACGACATGCTTTCAAGAATGATGGCCAGAATCATCACACTGGGGATACAAAGCATTGCTAGATTACTAGGTGACTCCCTAGAACACCTACGGTCATAATAATAGATCCGGCATATATGTCGAGACAATAAATTACCTCAACGCACCGGTTAGTGTGCTTATTCTGACCATAAAGGACATCGGGAACGGAAAGAAAGGATTGAAAATACATCAGGTTATCTAGAAACCTGGGATGACTCGGACAGCATAACGGCTGTAAATGCTCAAAAGATTTGAGACATCCTTCAAAATGGTGGCATAACCACTCAACAACACAATATCAAGGTTCTGAGGCCAGCTATGAACATATGGAAGTAGTAGGAACTGAACTGAGGCTTGAAACCATCAATTCTGTAAGTCTATGGATTAGTAACACGTCATCCTGATAGATAGATGAGAAGGCCTAGTTCTTAATCCCCGTAGAAAAGAAGAGGTTGACTCAGATCAGAAGGCATAGGGTAAAGGAGTAAACAGAGCCTTACGTTCCCTTCCACAATCAGTTCCCTTACATAACTAAAGCATTTCTAGACTCGAGTTCGACCAGTTTGGCTTGGTAATCCAATAGGCAGTCAGGCTCTGATACCAACGCTGTCAGGACCCCAATTCCAAGTCACATCGATCTAGCCGGTAACACGTCATATCACTTTGCGGCCTCACGCACGGTATTCCCATGGGTGTCGCCTTACCATGGCCCGGGACCGTTTGCGCCTTTTGGCTCATGTATATGATAGTGTCGCTAGCATCCATATGACAGGGAACCTGGGCCGACATGGCTAGTCATGAACCGAAAGTGGCACTAACCTATGGGGACAGGCATACATGAATCACATCGAGCATGTCAGTCAGCAGCGTGTGAATCCGGGTTGTAGCACTGGGCTAACAGGACTCCGGGAACCCGGGCTGTAGCAGGCTAGGCAGGATTCCGGATGTCCCCGCGTGACATTTCCCAGAAGGGACAGACACAGGAACAAAGTGAAACACATGCCGGCCAGTCAAGTGTCCTGAGCAGTAGTGCTGGGCTAAAAAGACTGTGGTGAACCGGGCTGTAGCGGACTACTATGGCTTCCAAATAGAGTTTTCGGGCAGACTGTTTAACCAGTGTAGCGAACCGGCCAGTCAAGTTGTCGTGAAAGGCGGCTTCCAAATCCTCCCAACTACCAATAGAGTTTTCGGGCAGACTGTTTAACCAGTGTCGAGCTGGCCCTTTGAGTTTTAGTGGGAGGTATTTGATGGCATGAAGGTCATCTCCGCGGGCCATGTGGATATGGAGAAGGAAATCCTGGATCCATACCGCGAGATCGGTTGTTCCGTCATATGATTCGATATTCACGGGTTTAAACCCTTCTGGGAATTCGTGCTCCATTACTTCATCTGTGAAGCAAAGAGGGTGTGCGGCGCCTCAATGTTGGGCCACATTGCGACGTAGCTCCGATGGAGCCCGTCAGCGGTTTTTGGCCCGAGTGTGACTAGGCTTGTCACGTCCGAATAGATAGCCGTCGTCACGTGTCGGGGCACGTCCTCGCGATCCGTAGATCGATCTGGTATGTCCTGCTCTATTGTGCAGGTCCTGCCAAACATCATATGTGTGACCACGAGCTGTGTTGTGTCTGCATTTATGGTGAGGTGGGGTGGGCTGGTGTTCGGCTTGAGTTGCCGCTTTGTCCCGGCCGCGTGGTGGTCGGTTAGCCGCATTGTGCGGTGATGGTATGGGCTCCGGCGCCTCGTCATCGAACTGAGGTAGCATTTTGCGCATCCGGTAAATTTTGGATGGGCGCTTGAGGCCGTATTCATCGGGTGCTAGGACATCAGTCCATCTATCGTTGAGGAGATCTTGGTCAGCTTGAAGCTGCTGCTGCTTCTTTTTTAGGCTCCTTAGAGTGGCTATTAGCCGGCGCTTAAAGCGCTCCTGCTCCTGAGGTTCCTCAGGCATGATAAAATCCTCGCTATCGAGGCTCACCTCATCCTCGGAGAGTGGAAGATAATTACTGTCCTACGAGTCGTCATTTATGGCCTGTTCGTTAGGGCTAACTTGCCCATTTTCCCGATCGTCCTGTTCGGCAGTTCGTTCGTCGGGATCTTCTCTGTCTTCGGCACCGTCCGGAGTGTTATCGTCTCCCGTGCGGTGTTGCTGTCTTTGCTGCAGCGTGATTTAGAGCGGCACCGCTGACGACAGCGCTTTGGTTGTGTCTTAGGATGTTCATCCTCAACTGGATTCCCTTTCTCAACGCTGCTATTTTCTTTTGGTGCATCCACCATGTATACATTTATATGAGGAAGTGGTCGTCCATCGTCTGGTGAATGACAGGTTTTGGGCCTCCTCTTCTCCTACATCGTCGTTCATACCGTCGATGTCTTCGGAACCGTAATCGAGCATGTTGGTTAGGTCCTCGACAGTGGCTATGAAGTGGGAGTTGGGTGGGAAACGAAATTCTCCGTCATTAACCTCCAGTTCGAACCAGATATAATTCGGCTGAGTTCCCCCGCCAGGGATAGATTTTTTAGTGAGTTTAGCACATTCCCAAAGGTGAGTATCGGAAGATGTCCGCGGAGCTGAATTCGACGATCAATGACCGATCAAGCTCGACGTACGCGGACGCACAAGGTTCGGAACCTGTAGTGAGAGTGCATTATATCGAATAGAGGGGGGTGAATAGGCGATTTTTATGAATTCTTCACTGAGGAATTTGCAGGTGAGGAAATTCCTTAGCGAAGAACTACTAGCAGCGGAATAAGTACTCAAAAGTAAACATAACAGGGCACAAGCATAGCGAACCGGCCCATCAGTCCGGCCCATGTCCAATAGGTCGGAACCCCGAGGACCCCTTAGTCCAAGACTCCCTTACCCCAGCTACACCCCTTCTTAACCCCAACCCCAACAAATAGTAACCCAGTTCCAGTTGACAGAGCACCGTCTCCACCATGGAGCACCCAAACATGAGCAGTTAGTAAGGGAACTGCAGTGCCCAAAGCACGAGGACCACCACTCCGAATCCCAACTCAATGCTTAAAGGAGAAGAATAATTATTCTCGGGTTAGGTTCTCTAGCTATAGTTCATACTCCTTTGCTCTTGCATCACTATATTTACTCAGACCAACTATTTTCAAATTTGAAGGATGGAATTGAAACTCCAATGGCGCAAGAGGTATATTTTAAACCTGTTTCTTTAACTAGTTTGTTGTTGTAACTTGCTCTATGTTGATTTGAGTTTCAATTGAATAAACAGTTATGTTCTCATGTCATGCACATTACAAGTGTTGTTATTGCTCTATAGTTTCCCACACTTATATTCTGTCTATTCTGCTTTGTTTTGAACACATATTATTTGAAATGTGTCTCTATCTTGATTTGGCAACAAAAACTAGAATGATATAGACCATAAAGTGACCATGGTAAATAGATATATGTTTGTTTCATGTTGTTATCCTGTGCACTTTACTACTGAACTGATTTACCAAAATGAGTTTCATATACAACAAGGTAAACCTGTGATGTGTCTGCTTGTTTCTCTTTTAGAATGCGGACAAAATATTGGAGAACAGTACCCCATTATGCAATGGTAAAGGAAGTAATGTAGATAAGGTTCAAGATAGTGAGACATCTCTGTTGGTCTCCAAGAAAGCTGATAAAATCTACCTTGACGACAGTGAGAGAACCCAAAAGTCATGTCTTGATGTAGTGTTCGAGTTACTGGGCGATACTGCTGGCACAAGCTCTTCGAACTCGCTGCCTAAATCAGTTCATCTTCTAGAGTCTCAACTTCAAGTTGAAAGACATCGATCAGATGTGGTACGACAGGAAGCTGAAGGACTGGGAAAATCCCTGCAGAATTCAGATGCATACTTCCTGGTGCAACAGAAAGCGCTAGAGGATTTAAGCGCTAAACAAGAGAAAGTTAATAAGCTTGCTAAGCATCTTGCCAGCATTATGGGTACCCAGGATATTGTTTTTTGAGATCTTCTGAAGTGGTTTCAGTTCTGGACTTTTTTTGCTGCAGCATTTATTTGCACTGGTCGCCAACTTTGACAACCAATGCATATGATATGCTGCTTTGTTCCTTATATTTGCACTAGTGGTGAATTTTGATGCCCGGTGGATGTAATATGTGTAATAGTCGTGATAGCCTAGCGTAAGTTGCTTGCTTATTTATTTCCTTGTTGTCTTGTTTATTTGTTTGCTTCTAGTCAGTGCTGTTCTTTTTCTGCGGTTTGCTAGTGGCCGCAATAACCTATTTTTAAAACTAGGCCACAATAACCATGGGCTAGATACTTACTGTAGTTACCATGGGCCTCCTACGGGATGTAGAAACAATGGGCCTTCTTAGGGCCGTAGAAACAATGGGCCTTCTATGGTCTTTAGCATCAATGGGCCTTCTACGGGACGTAGCATCAATGGGCCTTCTACGTGTGATATCATCGAGTCCGGAAAAATTAACATCTTGCCCAAATTCCTTTCCCTAACCTCCTCTTCCTTTTCCTTCTCTCTAGTGCTTTTTTGTTAAAGAAAAATAGAGAGAGAGGCGGCCTGCACCGCCGGCCAATTGGGCCTCCCACCAGGCCGGCCCAAACCATCTTTCGTTTCCCACAACCCAACCAACACCCCTCCTAACCCTAGCCCGCTCGATCCATCGCTCTCCTCTCGTTTTCCCTCTCCCTCGTCTCCCTCCGCCGCAACACGCATCGGACCAGGGAGGGAGCAGCTGGTGTCCTCGTCCCCGATTCCCCTCTGCCTCCTTCCTCCTCCGCCGCGCCAAGCCCCCCCTTCTCCTTCCCGAGGCCGCCGCCGGCGCCCCAAGCTCTCCGCCTCCGTGCTGGCCGACGCGCCCCGTCACTGCTCGAGTCCAAGGGCCCCGCCTTTGTCTCCGACCGTGGGCAGCAAGCTGTCCCACCAGAGCACCTCTTCTCCCACACGCTTCTCCTCCTGTTTCTTCTCGTTGCCACCAAGTACCTCGTCGCCGGCAGCAACAGCTGCTGCTCCACCCTCTCGCCGACGCCGCGCCCGGACCTTCCCCGTGCCTCGCCTTCAACCTCGGCTTCTGCGTTCCATGGCCCCGAGCGCCACCAGAAGCAGTTCCGACCGTCCCCGTCACCGAGTTCCTCGCCGCCCTTCCTCACCTCGTCCCCGACCCTGCCCATCGGAGCCACGCCTCTTGGTGCCCGCAGCTGGGTCACCAGTCTTCTGCCTCGACCCGGCATCTTTCCCTTTGTCAACCGAATAGGTGCAGCGCCACAAGTTTTGCCTCTGTACACCTGTGTGATGTTGACCGTGGAGTTCCACCAGCTGCTAGCATCACTCCCTTGCTTCCTCCCTGAATGATTTCGCCAAGTGCCTTCCGGCATGACCAAGACCGCGAGCACCACGGATCCGCCGAATACCTCGACGCCCGATGCCTAAAACGACCACCAAATCAAAAATAACGTCAAGTACTAGGTCAACGAGGACCACCAAGTTCGTCTTCTGCCATCTCCGAAATCGCCAAGTACCACGACGAAACGAGAACAACTACCGCCGACGTGCATTTTGCCATGTACCACTACTGTCGACCCTCGAAGACTCCATGGACGTCAAGTTTCTCGCCATGACCCCGAACATCTATGGAAACTTGTGCGACTAAGAACGTGAACGACTACCGTCGCCAAGATCGCTGGTACCACTACCGTCGCCGAGGACTGATAGTACCACTACTTCCACTACCGTTGCCACGAGAATGTCTACTTCCTCTACATTGCACCAAACCCGAACTGTCCCGTTTGCACGCTTCGAAGGTATAACCGCCGGAACGTCGCCCGTGGACCAAATACATGTGGGATGTATGAGATGAACCCCGCGTTTGCATCGTGTCCTAAATTGTCCTTTGCATGTTCCTCGTCGTTGCCATGCCGTACACCCGTGGGAACCCAGTATCCGGGAGCACCCCACCATCTTTTGCATGCCCCGCACACTTCTCTTTTGCATTGGTATCTCAATCGAGCTACCGGAACCGATATGTTCACGTGGCACCCTTTCGTTCCGCCATGGGGACAAATGCCTCGTATCATATTATACCAACATTTTGATAAAACTTGCATATGTCATCCGCATCATGATAACAACATCAAGAATGTTTAAAATTTTGTTGCATTAAATTGCTAATACACATGAGGATTTACCGGAATTGTTGTTTGATGTTTCCGGCCTCATTTAAAATTCCTAACTATGTATTTTACTCATGCTTCACCTCTTGCCATGTCTAACGACATTTAATATTGTTGAGTACATAACCGAGAGAGAACTAAATAAGTCATGTGGTGTTTCGTCAATATGCAACTCGTTGCATATTGAGCTCCACTTAACTTGTAGTATTGTTTGTTGCACTTTGCCTTGCCATGCCATGCCTCTTTAAACTGGACATGCATCATACTTGATTGTGCATCATGCCATGTTTATGCTTGTGTGTTTACTATGTTGCTTGCTTCTTTATGGGTTGCTTCTCTTGTTAGCTTCGGTTTCGTTCCAGAGTTGTGAGGATCCGTTCGACTACGTCTGTTTGTCTTCTTCATGGACTCGTTCTTCTTCCTTGCGGGATCTCAGGTAATATGACCATACCCTTGAAATCACTTCTATCTTTGCTTGCTAGTTGTTCGCTCTATCTCTATGTCGCGCTACCTACCACTTGTTACATCATGCCTCCCATATTGCCATGTCAAGCCTCTAACCCACCGTCCTAGCAAACCATTATTTGGCTATGTTACCGCTTTTTCTTAGCCCCTCTTATAGCGTTGCTAGTTGCAGGTGAAGATGAAGTTTGTTCCATGTTGGAACATGGATGTGTAGGGATATCACAATATCTCTTAATTAATTATTGCATCTATATACTAGGTAAAGGGTGGAAGGCCCGGCCTTATGCCTGGTGTTTTGCTCCAGTCTTGCTGCACTAGTTTCCGTCATACCGGAGTTATGTTCCTTGATTTTGCGTTCCTTACGCGGTTGGGTGTTATGGGAACCCCTTGATAGTTTTCCTTGAATAAAACTCCTCCAGCAAGGCCCAACCTTGGTTTTACATTTGCTTAACAGCCTATAACTTGCAGCGCCACCTCGGGGAAACTTGAGGGCTGGTTTTAGCTATACATAGTGTTCATCCGGTGTGCCCTGAGAACAAGACATGTGCAGCTCCTATAGGGGTTTGTCGGCACATCTGGGCGGTCTTACTGGTCTTCTTTTACCATTGTTGAAATGTCTTGTAACCGGGATTCCGAGACTAATAGGGTCTTTCCGGGAGAAGGAATATCCTTCGTTGACCATGAGAGCTTGTGATGGGCTAAGTTGGGACACCCCTGCAGGGTTTAAACTTTCTAGAGTCGTGCCTGTGGTTATGTGGCACATGAGAATTTGTTAATATCCCGTTGTAGAGAACTTGACACTTAACTTAATTAAAATGCATCATCTGTGTGTGTAGCCGTGATGGTCTCTTTCCGGCGGAGTCCGGGAAGTGATCACGGTTTTGGGGTTATGTTTGAACGTAAGTAGTTTCAGGATCACTTCTTGATCACTTCTAGCTTCACGACCATTGCATTGCTTCTCTTCTCGCTCTCATTTGCATATGTTAGCCACCATACTTGCTTAGTTCTTGCTGTAGCTCCACCTCATTACCTTATCCTACCCATAAGATTAAATAGTCTTGATCTTGCGGGTGTGAGATTGTTGAGTCCTCGTGACTCACAGATACTTCCAAACAGTTGCAGGTGTCGATGGTACCAGTGCAGGTGATGCAACTGAGCTCAAGTGGGAGCTCGATGAAGATCTTGATAGCTGTTATGCGTCTTTTCCGATTGATCAGTAGTGGTGCCTAGTTGGGACGATCGGGGATCTAGCATTTGGGTTGTCTTCTTTTATTTTGGTTCCGTAGTCGGACCTTGATTGTATTCTGGATGATGTATGTTTAACTTGTTATTTGTGTCAAGTGGCGATTGTAAGCCAAATCTTTACCCCTTTCTTATTCAGTACATGGGATTGTGTGAATATTACCCCACTCACGACTAAACCACCATGCGGTTATGCCTCTAAGTCGTGCCTCGACACGTGGGAGATATAGCCGCATTGTGGGTGTTACACTGGTATGGCCCATCTTCACCAGCAAACACTCAAGACCCTCGTGAGGGGCCAAGCCTCGCGAGGCAGGTGACACAAGACCTCCTCAGGGGCAGCCTCGCTAGGCTGGCTCGCGAGGAGCGGAGAGATCAAGGCAAAGGGCACCTCGTGAGGTTCCCGTGACGTGAGCCATGACGACCAAGGCCAGGCTGGCGCCAGCGGTCGCAGAGCACTAGTTGCCTCTTTGGTGCTAAGGGAGAAGGTGCCGACGAGGAGTCCCAAGGCATCAGGCAAAGGTTTCCATATTGGTGCAAAAAGACCAAGACGAGCATGACGGAGGTCATCGTGGAGCCCACGACGGCGTCACCACCAGAGCCTTTGGTAGGCGAAGACCACCTTTTGTCAGGATGGCTTGTAGTTGTCCCCCTTCAAATTGTCCGTTGTGGGATCCCTTCCCTCCTAATATTTGGGAAGAGGACTAGGGCCCCTATAAATAGGACTAGCCACCACCATAGGGATCATCTCATCTGTGATCCATTCCACCCACGTACGCACCAGCTCACCGAGCTCAAGAACACCTCTCCTGGGGAGGATGTTCTTCCTTTGTACTTGTTCACCCTCAGCTTACAAGGCAATCCAACACACCATACTGGCGTAGGGTATTACACCACATCGGTAGCCCGAACCAGTTTAAACTCTTGTGTCCCATGTTCTGCGGGTTCGGCGAGTTAGGATTTAGGATCGTTGCGAGAGTGCGATATGTGGGGAGAGATCTTCGTGCACACCCCAGTATTCGAACCTCGAGGGTTTTGCCGGCACTCGATATCCGACATTTGGCGCGCCAGGTAGGGGTGCGCTCAAGCTTTCTATTCATCGATCCACGTTCCGTGACTCCACCACATCCATGTCAGACGCTCGCCGAGCTCGCGCCGAGCGCCGGGCCGCCATGGCCACTTGCGTCGCCCAAACGACACCCGTTGGCGGACCTCCCTGGCGTTCTCCATCACCTGTTGCCAACGCCGCTACCGGCCCGGCAGCAAACGAGCAGCAAGCGTCATTGCTGCACCCCTCCGTGCGGTGGGACGACTGCATAGCCACCCCATCGCTGACCCCGGCCGGCTCATCGTCCCACGCTCGTAGCGCGCCCAGGGATGCGCAGGCCACGTTGCTCATGGCACGCGAGCTCCTGCGTTACCGCCCGATCGACAACCACTACGAGGGCTGGCTGGACCGCATCGCCGAGCTCGTCAGTGCCGCCAGGGGCTCTCCTACACCATCCCTCTCGCTGCCTCGCCCGCCTCCGGCCGCGGGAGACGTAGCTCACGGGGCGCCTCCGCCGCCCCTGCATCAAGACGGTGCCCTCGCACCGAGACGCGCAGCACACGGAGCACCCCCGCCTCCTCATCACCAAGAAGGTGTTCTCGCCCAAAGACGCATGGTCCCGTAGCGTTATCCTCTAGGTCGCGTGCCCGCGAATGAAGAAAGAAGCAGCCAAGAGGTTCCCCGATGTCGGTGTCAAAACCGGCGGATCTCGGGTAGGGGGTCCCGAACTATGCGTCTAGGCCGGATGGTAATAGGAGGCAAGGGACATGAAGTTTTACCCAGGTTCGGGCCCTCTCGATGGAGGTAAAACCCTACGTCCTGCTTGTTTAATATTGATGATATGGGTAGTACAAGAGTAGATCTACCACGAGATCGGAGAGGCTAAACCCTAGAAGCTAGCCTATGGTATGATTGTTGTTGTCTATGTTGTCCTACGGACTAAACCGCTCCAGTTTATATAGACACCGGAGAGGGTTAGGGTTACACAAAGTCGGTTACAATGGTAGGAGATCTACATATCCGTATCGCCAAGCTTGCCTTCCACGCCAAGGAAAGTCCCTTCCGGACACGGGACGAAGTCTTCAATCTTGTATCTTCATAGTCCAGGAGTCCGGCTGAAGTTATAGTCCGGCTATCCGAACACCCCCTTATCAAGGACTCCCTCAGTAGCCCCCGAACCAGGCTTCAATGACGATGAGTCCGGCGCACAGATTGTCTTCGACATTGCAAGGCGGGTTCTCCCCCAAATTCTGTGTACCTGTTGAATAAAGTCCGGTTTCTTGTAGATGTTGCGCTCCTTGGCTTCTACGCCCAATAATGGCCGCTTCCCATGTGTCAAACGAATATGAAAAGTTTGAGTGTTTTTACATTCACACCCCTAGCCGCATAAATGAGCTGCCCTATTTAAGGGGATGAGGATTTAGATCCAAACCACATCTTCCCCCCTTCGCGAGTGTTCATCAGAGCGCATCCGACAAAGGTCCATTCCACCATGGCCAGCCATCGCAACTCCTCCTTTCGCCCTTCCAGCCCTCAGCCTAGATATTGGGAGAGATGCTCCGTCCCGCATAGCGAGCTAGTGACACTTCAGACCAAGGGATTTCTCCCCCCGGCCTATATGATCCCGGTTCGAGCCGGTCTTGCCGTCTATAACAGCGGAGAGCAAGCGGAGAGTGCCCCTAATCCCTCCAAAGGAGAGCGGGTATGCCTCGTCCCTTATTTAATAAGGGGGCTCGGGTTTCCAATCCATCCATTTCTTCGGGGGTTGCTGGAGTTCTACGGCCTCCAGCTACACAATCTCACGCCTGCCTCCGTATTGCATATCGCGGGCTTCGTAGCCCTCTGCGAGCTGTTTTTAGGCGTCGAGGCTCATTTCGGGCTATGGAAAAGGTTATTCTGCATTGTGCCCCGCTCTAAGGAGGGGTCAATGTATCAAGTGGGTGGAGCCGAAGTGTGGTGCATCGCCAGGACCGGATATCTGTCTGGAACCCCAAAGAAGGCGTCCGAAGACTGGCCCTCCGAATGGTTTTATATAGAAGACGTCCCGCTGTCGGATCCTGTCCAGATCGGCCTCCCTAAATTCGAGAATGCTCCCTTAAAGAAGCGCCTAAGCTGGCGTCCACGGAGCCCTCCGAGGGAAAGTGATAGGGACATCATTTACCTGATGGGCCGAATAAGATTGTTAGCCCATTCCGGACTAACCATGATCGGGGTTATGGCCGAATGCATCATGCGGGGGGTGCAACCGCTTCAGTATATAAGCCACCCCATGTGGGAATTCAACGGGGAGGACGACGCCACCCGCTACGGCCGTAAGGGGCCGGATTCAGCTCCCGCTCTACTAAAGATCTTGTCCACTTTGTATAAGGGAGAAGAGGAGGAATTTCTCCGCGTCAACCCACAGGGTGGATTCTCTATGCACAATCCCCCCAGCTGGGTAAGCGGTCACATTTACTTGCCCATCCGTTTTGTATTCCCATTGTTAAATATTCAGTCTGACGACTTCAACGCAGGAACTGCGCCGGGCTATTAAGGAAATAAGCAGCCCTCCTCCACAACCCGAGGACCCAGGATGGTCCCTCGACCTGGCCTCTCAAGAGGATCCGGACATATCTGTGGAGCTGATTGATGGAGTGTTCCATCAATTGAGCAAGGACAACGCCTTGGTGGCCATTACAGCCGATTACCCAGGGCTAATCCCGGCCTCCCAGGTAACTGAGATCGAAGTCCCAGTACCCCAAATAGGTGTCCGCCCTCTCGTGTTTTCAGTTTCCTGATTACAACCGAACTTTGCAGGGGAGGTTTTTGAAACGGAAGGCCGAACCTGCGGCGACAAGACAACGAGGGGCCGCAGGGCCCCGTGGGCAGAAAAGAAGTGCAGTCCGGACCAAGGCGTCAGCGCAAAAGTATGGCGCCCCCCTTATCCCAGGTGTTATACCTTCGAGGCACATTGACACTCGTGCTCTCTTCAGGACAAAGAGACCTCGCTGGACCATATCCGAAGAGGCTGCCAATCGCACCTCCACCAGCCAGGCTCCAAAGCCTGGTCCGGAGGTGGAGGCGAACGCAAGGCGCGCGCCAGACGCTCCTCCGACGGAGGATGTGGACGGGTTGTCTGCCACCAACTCTGAGGTGGAGAGTGCCATGAACCACACGCGTCGCTGGACAATTCTTCGCGACGCTTGTTTCTCCCAAGGGGCGTTAGATGCCTTCAACTCGGGAGATGCGTACCTCCGTGCCGCTCAAAATGGTCTAGCCAGAGCCACGGAGCAATATGTAAAAGACATACGGGTAAGAAAATTTTGGTAATTATATATATATACCAGTAGCCCCCGAGACTTGAAACAGTTAGAATAACTGATTTAAGGATCATTTGTTATGCAGGTTCTTACAAAAAAGAATTCCCTACTGTCCAAGGAGCTGGAAGAATGCAAAGCCCAACTTGAGGCCGCACTAGCCGCAGTAGGGGAGCCCAAGGAGACCCCCTCTGGTAATATATACTTCGAAAGATAAGTATTTTGCGAAGCACGGCGTGGGTGCGAATCTGACAAATGAAATTGCAGATGGCGCCGGATTGAATCCGGAAAGGCAACACCTCCTACGCCAGCTAAAGGCTGGTGAGAAGGTGCTGACATAGGTGAGGCGGGAGAAGAACGATCTCCAAGATGCCAACACCAAGATGGGCGTCGAGCTGAAAGATGTTCGTGCCCAGCTGTCAGACTCCGTGAAGGAGAATCAGCGGCTTCGGCGCGGCATATTTAGTAAGTGCTTGAACGAACCTTTGAAAGAAAGTTCGGCGAGGAAGTCAACTAACAGAGCAATGTCTGTAGGTGTGCTAATAGGTTGTCCTGCAGAGGAGATGCCCGGTTCTACGGGTGACCTTCTTCCCGAGCTCTCACAACTGCTCGATCGAGTTCAGCAGGCGATGCAAGGCGTCGCCCAGGCCCTGTGGCCATCCGTCTCCATGCCCGAAGGTCTTGGAGAGCTTGCGGAGGAGCTAAAGGGAGTACGGCGGCGCTTTCTATTGTGGAAGATATCGGCCTGCCATCAAGGCGCTAGGGAGGCCTGGGCCATGGTGAAGACGCGGTACACAAAGGCTGACCCCAACCACATGGTCGAGGTCGGTCCTATGGGGCCCGGTGGGAAGGAGATCCCTGTAAGCTTAGTATATGGCCAAGTAGAGTTGGCCGCAAAGTATTCCCAGCAGGACTATAAATTAGACAGTCTGTTAGATGGTATTGAAGAGGAATACAATCAGTCAAAATGACTATGTAATTTAATTGACATTTATAATGCCTTCTAGCCGGATTGTAGATCATCTGTCATGGCCGACATTTTTGCTTCAGCCTCGGGACCTGACGGTCCGGAGTGTGTCCGAATTCCCATGCGGTTATATAGGAACCGGGGAATGCATGGAGACCAGGCGTAGGGGTCATTAGTGCGTGAACAGACAAGTGCCCGACTAGTTATGTTATATTACATGGTTAGTAAGAAACATCTTCTAGGGAGAATAGTTCCGTTAGGGGTTCCTTTCCCTGGGAGGCATGCCCTAAGGTGCATGTCCATGCTGCAAAAAGAAACGCAGGAAAAACATCTGGGGGCGTGTAGATAAAAATAAAAAATATCATCTTTAGTTCACTGACCGAATATTCCCTTAAGAACGCTAGCTTTCGGCTTCACCCAGTCTGAGGTACACGTCCGGCTGACCCGGCAGTAACAATCGCACAGGTGCTCCCTTTACCACCTAGCCGAACAATCGAGAATGTAGGGGTAAGCACAGGAGCCAGGCAACCCAGCCTGGCCAAAACTTAAGTCATATCGATGCATATAATGGTGAATAAAAGGTACATGCGGAAGTGTGACACATGTGTTGGGCATGAAGCCCGTATAAATAAGCTTCTGTTTAAAGAAGCCCCCGGGTTTAATGAGCGCGGATAGCGCGTCACTTTATGAGCCTTTAAAGGCTATGAGAGAGAGAGAGAAGAAGAGGAGTGTAAGACAGAAAGTATATAAAAAATGGACAGAGGAAGGAGACGAACACAGAGTCCGGCGCTAGCCATAGAATCTTCGGAGACGGGCTATGTTCCATGGGTTCGGCTCGAGTCGGTTATCTGATGCATCCCGCAGGCGGTACGCTCCACCAGTCAGGACTTGGTCAGTTATGAAGGGACCTTCCCACTTGGGCTTGAGTTTGTCCTTTTTCTTGTCTAGTAGTCGTAGAACTAATTCGCCAACGTTGTAATTTTTGGCCCGTACTTCTCTGCTTTGGTATCTTCGAGCCTGCCGTTGATAGAATGCGGAACAGGCTTTTGCCACGTCACGCTCCTCCTCCAATGCGTCCAAACTATCCTGCCGATCGAGCTTGGCTTCTCTTTCTTCGTACATGCGCACTCGAGGTGAGTCATGAATTATGTCGCAAGGCAAAACTGCCTCTGCACCGTACACCATAAAGAATGGTGTGTATCCGGTGGTGCGATTCGGCGTGGTCCGCAGCCCCCAGAGTACGGAGTCGAGCTCCTCTACCCAGTGCGTGTTAGATTCCTTGAGGGACCGCACTAATCTGGGTTTGATGGCACTCATGATAAGACCATTTGCACGTTTAACCTGGCCGTTAGTTTGTGGGTGATAGACGGAAGCATAATCGAGCTTGATGCCCATGTTTTTGCACCAGAGTTTTACCTCGTTGGCCGTAAAGTTCATGCCGTTATCCGTGATGATGCTGTGGGGGACGCCGTAACGGTGTACAACCCCGGATATAAAGTCTATCACTGGTCCGGATTCGGCCGTCTTAACAGGCTTGGCTTCTATCCATTTGGTGAAATTATCCACCATGAACAGTAATTATTTTTTCTTGTGGGTTCCGCCTTTAAGGGGTCCAACCATGTCAAGCCCCCAGACCGTGAAGGGCCAAGTGATGGGGATAGTTTGGAGGGCGGTGGGTGGCATATGGCTTTGGTTTGCAAAGAGCTGGCAACTGGTGCATCGTTGGACTAAGTCCTGGGCGTCTTCCCGGGCCGTCGGCCAATAAAAGCCTATACGGAAGGCCTTGCTTACAAGGGACCGAGCTGCCGTGTGATGACCGCCGAGTCCAGCATGAATTTCAGCCAGGAGGTTCCGCCCTTCCTCTTCGGAGATGCACCTTTGAAGGACTCCGGTAGTGCTTTTCTTATAAAGCTCTCCCTCGTGGACTTTGTAAGCTTTGGATCGCCGCACTATGCAGTGTGCCTCATTTTGGTCCTCGAGGAGTTCCTGCCTAGTAAGGTAGGCGAGGAATGGTTCCATCCACGGGGCAATAACGGCCATTATTACGTGGGCTGAAGGTGTTATTTCATTGGCAGAGCCTCCGATTGTGTCGGAATGTTCGGTGTCGGGCAGTGCGGTTGGGTCCGGGCTGTTATTGTTTGGCTCCCCTTCCCATACTACGGATGGCTTGAACAGCCTTTCCAAGAAGATGTTGGGGGGGACTACATCGCGTTTTGTGCCGATGCGTGCCACGACATCTGCCGCCTGATTACTTTCCCGGGCTACATGGTGGAATTCAAGCCCTTCGAACCGAGCTGACATTTTTAGGACGGCGTTGCGGTAAGCTGCCATTTTGGATCCTTGGCATCGAAGTCTCCATTTATTTGGGATATTGCGAGGTTCGAGTCCCCGCGCACCTCTAGGCGTTGAATGCCCATGGATACTGCCATCCGAAGACCATGTAGAAGGGCCTCATATTCGGCTGCATTGTTGGAGTCCGTGTACATAATCTGGAGTACGTATTGAACTGTGTCTCCTATGGCGACGTCAAAATGATGCCAGCCCCCAGTCCGACCAACATCTTGGAGCCGTCTAAATGCATGATCCAATTTGAATATGTGACGTACTCTTTAGGGAGTTCGGCCTCCGTCCATTCTGCGACGAAGTCGGCCAAGACTTGCGACTTGATGGCTCGACGTGGCTTATAAGTTATGTCGAATGGGAGGAGCTCAATGGCCCATTTTGCAATCCGTCCCGTTGCGTCACGATTGTTTATAATATCGTTAAGTGGTACTTCCGAGGCTACTATTATTGAACACTCTTGAAAGTAGTGTCGTAGCTTCCGGGATGCCATGAATATCGCGTACGCAATCTTTTGATAATTTGGGTACCGTGATTTGCAGGGAGTGAGGATAGTGGACACATAATAGACCGGCTTTTGAAGGGGGAATTTGTGTCCGTCCGCTTCTCGTTCGACGATGAGCACTGCGCTTACAACCTGATGTGTTGCTGCAATGTATAATAGCATTGGTTCGCCAATGTTTGGAGCGGCCAGGACTGGGTTTGTTGCCAGTATGGCTTTTATTTCGTCGAGTCCGGCCGTGGCTGCATCCGTCCATTCGAAGTGTTCGGTGCGTCGAAGGAGGTGGTAAAGGGGTAGGGCCATTTCTCCCAAGCGGGAGATAAAGCGGCTTAGAGCCGCCACGCATCCGGTTAACTTTTGTATTTGTTTGAGGTCCTTCGGGATATCCAGTTGCGATAGAGCTCGGATCTTGGCTGGATTTGCTTCAATTCCTCTACCGCATACAATGAAGCCCGGGAGCTTTCCGGCTGGAATGCCGAAAACGCATTTTTCCGGGTTGAGCTTGATGTCGTATGTTCAGAGGTTATCAAATGTGAGCCTCAAGTCGTCACTAGAGATTCGACATGTCTTGTTTTGATGACCACATCATCTACATATGCCTCCACTGTTTTGCCGATCTGGTTTGCCAGACATGTCTGAATTATGCGCTGATATGTTGCGCCGGTGTTTTTGAGCCCGAAGGGCATCGTGTTGAAGCAGAATGGGCCGTATGGTGTGATAAATGCCGTTGCGGCTTGGTCTGCTTCTGCCATCTTGATTTGATGGTAGCCGGAATATGCGTCGAGGAAACACAACGAATCGTGTCCTGCGGTAGCGTCGATAATTTGATCGATGCGGGGGAGGGGGAAGGGATCCTTTGGGCAAGCCTTGTTAAGGTCTTTAAAATCAACACACATGCGCTAGGATTTGTCCTTCTTTGGTACCATCACCAGGTTTGCTAGCCAGTCCGGATGTTTTATATCTCTGATGAATCCGGCCTCCAATAGCTTTGCTAGATCCTCTCCCATGGCCTGTCTCTTAGGTTCGGAAAAACGCCGAAGAGCCTGTTTGGATATTTAAGCTGTGCTCGGCCAGCCTGCATGGGATTCCTGGCATGTCTGAAGGGTGCCAGGCGAAAATGTCCCAGTTCTCTCGTAGGAACTCTCGCAGTGCGGCGTCTACATCAGGGTTTAACTGTGCCCCGATGGAAGCTGTTTTATTGGGGTCCGTTGGATGGACTTGGAATTTGACTATTTCGTCCGCTGGTTTAAAGGAGGTGGACTTGGATCTTTTGTCGAGTACCACATCGTCCCTATTCACCATAGAGCGCAGCGCAGTCAGTTCCTCACCCGCTAGGGCTTCGGATAGTGCCTCGAGGGCCAGTGCAGCTGTCTTGTTTTTGGCGCGGAGTGCTATGTCCGGATCACTAGCGAGAGTGATGATCCCGTTAGGCCCGGGCATCTTGAGCTTCATGTACCCGTAATGGGGTATTTCTTGGAAGATTGCAAACGCTTCCCGCCCTAGCAGAGCATGATAACCGCTGCTGAACGGAGCCACATGGAACGTGATCTCTTCAGACCTGTAATTATCCGGCGTGCCGAGCACCACATCTAGTGTGATTTTTCCTGTGCAGCGCGCTTCCCGACTGGGGATTATTCCTCTAAAGGTTGTGTTGCTTCGCTCAATGCGGTTCCAGTCTATTTCCATTTTTTGAAGGGTTTCCTCATAAATGAGGTTCAATCCGTTGCTGCCGTCCATGAGTACCTTGGTAAGACGAAAGCCGTCCACTATTGGACTGGGGACCAATGCGGCTAGTGCTCGGGCTGTTCGGAATTTAGGTTCATCATTGGCGTTAAAGGTAATAGTCGTGTCACTCCATGGGTTTATTGTTGCTACTTGGTAGACTTCGGCAAGGCTGCGGAGTGTCCTTTTTCGCATATTATTTGATGCGAAAGTCTCGAAGACTGTTAATTCCGTATTGGTGTCTCTGGGGTGGCTTTCTGCGGCCTCTGGAATTAGGAGATTTTCACCAATTTTGGCCACCTGCCGGAGTATCCAACATGCTCTAAGGCTGTGAGTTGGTGTGGCGTCCTCTGTGGAAATCCCATCAAGTATCCAATTTAGGTGGACTTCATCAAGTATGACTACAACTCCAAGGATTCCCATCAAGATGATGTGGATCCAAAAGAAGAAGAACTAGAGAGGTCTTGAGGGTGACTCGGCCAACATACTTCACTCTTATCATTTTGGCAAGAACAAGTGCACTCAACTTCCACATCTTGCACTAGTTCAAGGATTCACAAACCCTCTTGTTGGTAAGACAAGGGACAAGGTAACCTAAAGTTTTCATGGACATCATCTTTTGTGTGCATCACTCTATGTCTATGGATATCCTTGTTTGTTCCTTGTGGGACTAACCCATGTAGGTATTGAAAGTGCAATTCACTCAAAAGGATAGCTCCAAGAGATCTACATCAACATTGAGCATCCACATCTTCAATATCTACATGAAGTCATCATCGACAAAACCCAAGGTTAGTTCATCCCTCTTAGGGGGGATATCACATCTAGGGGGAGCTTTACTCTAAGACTTGAGCTAAAGCAACTCTAAAGATGTGAACAAAACAATGCTTTATGTAAAAGTGGTAACCCCACTTGAGCTTAAACTATGAGTATGACCTACGATCAAGTGTTCTCACTTGACTCCTAAGTCAATATACTCATATATAGATGACCTAGTCATCGCAAATTGCTTGATAGATGCTAGAATTGGTTGTGCATGCTTTGCCACATATTTCATTTGCCATCTTATTGTGTGAGCATGCTGATTGCATATTTTACTCATTTGAGGACATCCACTTGTTGCTTTGATTGTTTGGCTTTATCTTCTTTTGCCAAGTGGATGGACAAGAATGCCTAAGAACCTCCACTAGCTATCTATGCTTTTCTCGTCTCAAACTCTATTCATGCTGCATCACAAAATTTGATCAAGTCAGATTCGAACCACTCTGTGTGAGGAGCGCTCGGAGTCCCCGATTCGTCATAGACTTAAACTTCCAAAACCTCTTTATGAATCTCGGTCTGACCGATACTCCATTTTCGGTCCTACCGAGTTCATTAAGTTGATCTAGGTTTTCGATCTCGGTGCAACCGATTTGAACTTTTCGGTCACACCGAGTTGCAATAACTGCACACAGTTTTGCATCTCGGTGCCACCGAGTTGTTCCACTCAGTCACACCGACAGGATCGGGCTATATATAGTGACGGGCAGAATTTTGGAAATTTCTCCGAAACCTCCTTGCCCGCGCGATAGCCTGCTCTGCCCCTGAGGTCTCCGGATCGTCTCCTCGCCGCCAGCAGCCTCCAGTCGCTGGTCTTCGCCGCCGTCAATGGATTTCTGCCCCGCCGTTGCCGCCGTAGCAAGTCCACGCCGAACTAGGGTATGGACTTGATCATTGTGCTATTCCTCAATCTGATTCCTAGCACATTGTGATCATCATGAATCTTGCCACGATTGATAAACTTCTATCCAGTCAAAACGCTCGTAGATTAGGTTTAATTCGAAAAATTTAGGGTTAGGTTTCCGCGGAAACCATCTCGGACCCACCGAGTTGAAAAACTCGGTCCCACCGATCTGGCTTTTGCCATTGCACAAGTTAAACTCGGTCTGACCGAGAATAACTTATCGATGCGACCGATTTTGGAATTCTGTGAAACCCTAGCAGTCTCGGTGCCACCGAACTATGACTCGGTCTGACCGAGTTCACCAGTTCTGGTGCCAAAACTGCTTCGGTGTCACCGAGTTTGAAAATTGGTAGATCCGAGATGCTTTCTGTGGAAAACTAAAACTAAGTTTTTGAGTTAATCTTTTGCAAAAATCTCTGCTTTTTGTGATGCTCATCCACTCTATCTTATCCATAATCTATTCACAGGGTCAGCAGTCAGTGAGCAACATGTCTGATCAAAGTGACAGCCAAAACCTCTCAGAGCAGCAAGTTGTCATGAGTGAGGGCACTAGCCCCTCAAGTTCTTCTGATGATGGCAGCAGGAGCACACCCAGCAATCTGCCTAAGGCTGCCACACGTCAAAGAAAGAAGAGAACGTCCGATTCTGAGGATGAAGACTATGTAGCAGAGGAAGAGGCCACTTCCAAAAGGGTTGAGCCAGCTCAAGGCTCAAAGCCAGGCCTGAAAGTCAAGAGGCCAGCAGGGAGGCAGCCAATGTCAAAGGCTAGAGCCTCAACTGAGAAGCCTGCACCTGCTCCCATTGAGCCCATTGCTGCTGAGAGCAAAAAGAGGAAGGAAAGAGTGAAGAAGACAGTAGCCAAAGTGCTTGGGAGAGCCTCCATCATGGTAGAGGAGGAGGAGGAAGAAGAGGCAGCTGCACCAGCGCCCAAGGCAGCCGAACTCATGGGAGATGCCATAAGGTCAGGGGGAGCTGCTTCCAAGGCCAAGCCAGATCCAAAGCCTAAGACAGCACCCAAGAGAAACACAAGGAGTATACCTGCTGCAGAAAAGAACAAGGCCCCAGTGCCTGAAGCTATTGAAGAAGAGGAAGAGAGTGTCCTCCGGAAGCTCAAGCCCAAGATCCCAGACCACAACGATGCTCATCCTGTGGCTGAGGACATGAAGCTCAGGAGAGACTCAGGGCTGAGAAAATGGAGAGAAGCAGACCCGTATGCTTCTAGGAAAAGGACTGCCGTGGACTATAGATTTCACACCAAGGAGCAACAAGACTTTTATGAGACTGTTTTGCTTGACAAGAAGCCAATCGTCTGTGACATGAGATGGGTCGACTGGACCTACATCAAGGAGAATGAGGAGTACTTCCCAGGAGTTCAGGACAGCTTCAGAGCGTGTGGAGTAGAGGACTTTGTTGGGCAGAAGCTCACAAAGTGGAACGAGGAACTCATCATGCAGTTCTACTCCACAGCTCACTTTTATCCGGATGGAAGGATTACATGGATGTCAGAGGGTACAAGGTACAAATCTACAGTGGCTGAGTGGGCACAGATTATCAATGCCCCAGAAGAGCAAGATGAGGACTTGGACATCTATGCAAAGAAGAAGATGGACCATAACTCCATGTCCAACATGTACAAGGAAATTCCCAATGAAGCTCTTGACACATTCAAGTTTGGGTCAGTGCACTATCTGCTCTCAGGATTGCCTACTATCAATTGGATACTAAGGCACACTCTGTTGCCTAAGTCTGGAGATCACAAGATGATCAGAGGTCACGCGATCAACCTGCTTCATGTCTTTGACGTGCCTCAGAAATTCAAGGTCATGAGTCTCATTGTGGAAACCATTAAGAGGACAGCTGCAGATCAGAAGAGGAGCTGTGGATATGCCCCTCAGATTCAGGAGCTCATCAACTCCAAGATGGGCACGGGCGTATATTTGTTGGATAAGGAACACCTGCCCATCCGTCCAGATTTCGAGGACAATGAAGTTGTGATGACAGAGAATGAGCCATCGTCTGCACAAGCATTTGCAAAGAAGGAGAAGGCGAAGAAGGAAAAAGCTGCCAGGATGCCTACTCAAGAGGAGGCATCTGAGTACTTCTTGAAGACCAAACAAGAGCAGCTCAGTTACTTGATTGCATCCTCGCTGAGAATTGAGCAAAGTCTGGCCAATCTTACTAAGAATCAGCAGAGCCTAGAGAGGATCATGGAACAGAAGTTCTATGACTTGGATGTCAAGGTAACAGAAGTTCAGTCTGTAGTGGAGCAGCTTTAGGAGGACATGAATGAGAGGAGAGGCAGGACCACGACTCATGCTTTTTCTAGAGTGCCACGAGGTCCGAGGTCGTCTGCACTGCCAGTTGCTGATACCAGAGCTACAACGTCTGCACCAGCCACAGCCTCAGCTCCAGCGTCTACCTCAGCTCCAACTCCAGCGACTACTTCAACATCTACAGAAGCCTTCGTCCTTGGAGTGATCCGGACTCCACCACCACCTGAAGATCAAGCCTGAGCGTCGATCTAGTGCTATGCATTTTCTAGGAACTTTTTGGTAACTTGTTGCCAAAGGGGGAGAAGATGTATAGATCATAGGCTTCGAGAGAGAGAGTGTTGCTTTTCTCTCTTGTTTTATTTGGTGGTTTCTTCGAACTTTGTTTGCCTTTGAGTGCTTGATACTTACGTCCTTATGTGTGAGACATCGATGATCATGTGTTTGATCATAAGCTACACTTAATGTTTGCTTAATGCTTGCTTAAATATTATCATGCTATCTATCGTTGTGATCATTCACTATCCTTGGTGATGAGTGCATGTATTTCATTCTTATCATTTTAAGCGCTCCACCAAGATGTATGTGACATGGAAGAGTAACCCATGACTCTAACTCTCTTGTGCATTTGCAGTCCAAAGCAAATTTTATATATGCACAAATTTAGGGGGAGCTCTTACTTATCACATACTTCTCAAAGCAACGGTATACTTCATACTTATTATCATTTGTCGAAGCTTTGATCTATATGTTGTCATCAATTACCAAAAAGGGGGAGATTGAAAGTGCAACTATCCCTAGGTGGTTTTGGTAATTCATAACAACATATAGCTCATTGAGCTAATCTATTCCAAGATGATTATTTCAGGAAAGCTCAATGATTGGCATGGCATGGATGTGAAAGTGGAACCTCAAAATGCTAAGGACAAAGGATTGGCTCAAGCTCAAAAGCTCAAGACTCTTCATTCATATTTTTAGTGATCCAAGATCACATTGAGTCCATAGGAAAAGCCAATACTATCAAGGAGGGATGAGGTGTTGCTTAATGAGCCTCTTGCTTCATGTGCTTAGTGATATGCTCCAAAAACCCTCAACTACTTTCCCATATCCACATATGACCTAAACCCTAAGCCAAACTCGGTCCTACCGATTCTTCCTATCCGGCGCCACCGAGTTTCACTTGTCATTAGCCACTGCCAAACCCTAGCAATTCGGTTCTACCGATAAGGATCTCGGTCCACCGAGATGGGGTTGCAAACTCTCTGTTTCCCTTTCGTAACTTTTCGGTCCCACCGAAAGAGCGAATCGGTCCCACCGAGATTGCAATGTAAACTCAGTGTTTCCCCTTTGTAACTTTTTGGTCTCACCGAGTTCCACTCGGTCCCACCGAAAGAGCAAATCGTTCCCACCGAGTTTGCCTGACCAACTCTCTGGTTAGCTAATTACCAAACTCGGTCTCACCAAGTTTGTGTAATCGGTCTCACCGAGATTATGTTATGCCCAAACCCTAACCGAATCGGTCCTACCGAGTTGCATGTCAGTCCCACCGAAATTCCTAACGGTCACTAGGTTTACATTTTCGGTCAGACCGAGTTTTATGATTCGGTCCCACCGAGATTGGAAAACTGTGTAACGGTTGGATTTTGTGTGGAGGCTATATATACCCCTCCACCTCTTTCTCATTCCAAGAGAGAGCCATCAGAACACACACATCATTCCAACTCATTTGTTCTGAGAAAGAACCACTACTCATGTGTTGAGACCAAGATATTCCATTCCTACCATATGAATCTTGATCTCTAGCCTTCCCAAGTTGCTTTCCACTCAAATCTTCTTTCCACCAAATCCAAATCCTATGAGAGAGAGTTGAGTGTTGGGGAGACTATCATTTGAAGCACAAGAGCAAGGAGTTCATTACCTACACACCATTTGTTACTTCTTGGAGAGTGGTGTCTCCTAGATTGGCTAGGTGTCACTTGGGAGCCTCCGACAAGATTGTGGAGTTGAACCAAGGAGTTTGTAAGGGCAAGGAGATCGCCTACTTCGTGAAGATCTACCGCTAGTGAGGCAAGTCCTTCGTGGGCGACGGCCATGGTGGGATAGACAAGGTTGCTACTTCGTGGACCCTTTGTGGGTGGTTGCTTCTTCGTGGACCCTTCGTGGGTGGAGCCCTCCGTGGACTCGCGCAACCGTTGCCCTTGGGTGGAGCCCTGTGTGGACTCGCACAACCGTTACCCTTCGTGGGTTGAAGTCTCCATCAACGTGGATGTAGGATAGCACCACCTATCCGAACCACGGGAAAAACATCCGTGTCTCCAATAGCGTTTGAAATCTCCAATCCCTTCCCTTTATATTCTTGCAAGTTGCATGCTTTACTTTCCGCTGCCAATATACTCTTTGCATGCTTGCTTGAATAGTGTGATGATTACTTGACTTGTCCTAAAATAGCTAAAATCTGCCAAGAACTAAAATTGGGAAAAGGTTAAGTTTTTATTTGGTCAAGTAGTCTAATCACCCCCCTCTAGACATACTTTCGATCCCACATATAGTCCGGCTATCCGAACACCCCCTTATCCAGGACTCCCTCACCCGACCCCAGGAAAATGCTCCTGCACTCCCCGCACCACCACGTCAAGACCGCGCGCCGCCTGCAGTGGAGGTGCGTAGGTACCAAGACCAAGCTCCACCACCACGACGGGCTCCGGTGACCACAGCAGGCTGCCGAGCTTTCCCGCCCGAGCTGCGCACTGTCGTTTGGCCAGGCAAGTTCAAGCCAGATCAACCTTCGCGCAACGACGGCACCCCCGACCCTACGGAGTTCATGAAACTCCATGAGCTGAGCATTGAGGTAGCCAATGGCGACAAAAAAAGTCATGGCAAACTGGTTTCCCATGGCTCTCAAGGATGGCGCTTGCTCGTGGCTCCTGAACCTGCCCGCAGGAACAATCTCCTCCTGGGGTGAGATGCGCGACCACTTCATCGCCAACTTCCAAGGCACTCACGACCGCCCTCCGGCCACGGGTGATCTGCGCCGCATCAAGCAATAGCCGGGAGAGACCCTGTAGAAGTACATCTAGCGCTTCAACAGCGTTCGCCTCAAGATCCCCAAGGTGACGGACGAGGCCGTCATCTCAGCATTTTTCGATGGCATCTGCGACGTCAAGATGAAGGAGGAGCTCGCCATCCTCGAGGAGCTATTCACGGCTCTGGAGATGTTCAACATGGCGACCAAGTGCGCAAGAGCTGAGGAAGGGCGCCTCTCCCTCCTCGAGCTCCCTACTGCCGACGCAGAAGAGAAGAAAGCCAAGGTCAAGGACGTGAAGCGCAAGGAAGTAGCCGTGCTCGTAGCGGAGCCAGACATGAAGCACAACTGGGACCACCCCAAGTCGTCTAAGAGCATCCGTCCGTTCTACGCCTTCCACAACGTACACAGCCGCAACACCAATGATTATCAAGAGCTCAGGGCCATCTGAGATGGATGCTTCGGTCGACGCCCCGAGCGCAACGATCGAGGCCATGACCGAGGAGGAGGAAGAAGTGGAGGATGTTGGGACGACTGCGGCCCCCACTAGGAGTAGCGTGACCGGCCTCAAGAGGACCACTGGCAGGAGTAGCCTCGTGAGGGCACCTGGCGCGACCAGCCTCGCGAGGACCATCTTCAGGGCAATCCTAGCCTCCCTCCGCTGCCGCCACCACTAAGAAGGAACGATGACCATCATCAGGGCGAGGGGGCTGGGGGGCTTCCAGGAGCTGCGCGCTATCGCCTGCATCTTGGGCGATGCTCAGGCCCTGGCTTCCCTGCGCATCTTCAAGCAGTTTGCTCATGAGGTGAATGCGGCCCTCCCCAGGCACTAGGCCATCCGCCCACTCATGTGGTCCAAGTACGCCATCACCTTCAGATCGACGGACTAGCTCAAATGTGTGGCCACCGCAGGCGTCCTCCTGATGCTCTGTTCACCCGTCATCACCAACGTCCAATCAACAAGACCCTCATCGACTGCGGCGCGGGGTGCAGTGTCCTATCCGTCGAGACGTTCGACGGCCTTCAAGTGCTCTACGATCAGTTACAACCCACCAAGCCTTTCTGAGGAGTGACCGACGGCTCCACCACCCCAATAGGGCAGGTCCGCCTCCCTGTCACCTTTGGCCAGCGCGACAACTACCGCACCGAGCTCATCGACTTCAACGTCGCCCACATCCGCCTGCCGTATAACGCCATCCTTGGGTATCAAGCATTGGCCAAGTTCATGGCAGTGACCCACCACGGCTACAACGTCCTCAAGATGGCGGGATGTGGCAGAATCATCACGGTCCCCTGCGAAGAAAGAGATGCGGTGTGCTCCCTCGAGCGTGCCTTCCAAGCCACTGCGATCGAAGACCCAGATAACGCAGGCACCCTGTACCCTCCTGAGGCCATCCCCAAGGAGAAGTAACCACTCCGTACAGGGCATCATGAAGGCGGCGTCTCTAGCAACACCACCTAAGGAACCGTGCCCGCACCGGGGGCTTCTCCCTCCCTCGCATAGGAAGGCGCGCCCGGCGCCCTCCTCGGGCGAGGCTCGGGGGCTCTCTTCTAGAGGGCCTCGGACCTATCCAACATCACGAGGGAGGCGCTCGGGCACCACGTGGAGCTGTGCTTCGCTGCACACTTCCCTCAAGAGGACGCTGGGCGAGGAGCTCCCGGTGCTCAGGAGTTCATCAACAAGGCCACCCAGGAGCTTCAAGAAGCATGGACCATGTGTGGCGACCGCCGCCCACTACCCGGCGCAGCTCCCCATCCTGGCAAGGACGGCGGGCTGCGCGTCTGCGTCGACATTCCAGGGCTCAATAGGGCCGCATCTCAGGAGCGCTTCTGGCCTTCACGCATCGGCCGGTGCAAGGGATCCACCTCACAGCTATGTTCGCATGCCGTTTGGCTTGCCGAACGCGGCTGTCGCCTACCAGCGTCATCTTCGGAGCATCCTGGCGGCTCAGGAGGCTAGGCATCACGCAGTCCTAGCGGAGATGGTGATCATCCTCAAGGAACCACCCGAGCCCCTAGAGTCTCCTGAGGCTCAGGGTTCTGGCGGCTCGTGAGGAGCGACTCTCCAGCGTGCATCTTCAGCCACTTCAACACTCCTTCGACAATGGTACCAGGTGACATTTTCTAGTTTACTCAGCTGGGAGCGCCCCTCGAGCTGCATCATTCCCAGGTCTCATGGGCTTACCCCTGCGGCATGTATCTTTCTGCATTTTAGTTTACTCTGCTGGGGGCGCCCCTCGGGCTACATCATCCCTAGGCCGCTCGGCTCCATCCCGGTGGCATGTATCATGCTTGCATCTATCTAAGCTAACCTGACGCTTTGCTTAAGTCATTCTATGACTATCACCTGCTTATCTGATACCCCGCCCGCGACCGTCCTTGTTATCATGGGAGCCGCATGCCGGTTGTCTTTCTTTAGGATCCCTCGCGTGAGTACGCTAGGCACGTCGTCTATGCTCGGGTCCGTCCCTGCAGCGTTGATAAACCCAACGACTGAGCTCTATCTAGCGGGCTGGCCCTGTTCACGTCACCTCCTGGGGTCGTTGGTGTCTGGCCTCCTCATGTGACCACCTCAGGAATTTCATCCGGCGCAGGTTGCCTAACCATCTTGCAGGATCGCTGAAGCCATCAAAAACCAAGACCAGGCGTAACTCGCCTTGAAGTAGTGCCTCGTGAGTCCCGCGCTGGCTCACGGGTGCCCAGACACACCTTGTCTAGCCCTGCCGTGCAAGCCACGTGTCAAGGCGGGGTTGTACACGCCCCGGGGGCTCCACTGAGAGGGAGGCCTCACCATGCACCAGTGGAGGCACCATGCTTCGCGCTGGCAGTCAACATGGTCGAGGAGCGGCTATGCCCGTGCAAGTGCGGAAGCTCTATGCTCCGCACTGGTGATAAACAACTGAGGTCGGCCCCATGGCCGTACCAACCTCAGGGAGCCACCTGGCTTAGTGTCCAGCCTCACCGCAACACTTTCCCTCAGGAGAGTCGCGCGAGGGGGCTGGGCACGGGGGCTACACTCTTGTCCTACTAGCGTACGCCGCCCTTCTAGGTCCCTCGGACATGGTCTTCATGCATGACTCCAAAGCGGGACCTCGGCGAGGGTAGGTATGAAGGCTGTTTGAGCGTCAAGGGGGACTCCTGAGCATCGCGACTCAGGAGCCTAACTCGCCACGTAGCCCCTCACTCCTTGGTCCGTCTAGTGATCCGGACGGCCCAATGGCGGCTGAGGTATGCGCGGGGTCGGGCCCTGCTGACGTAGAACACCAAGGCCTACCTCAACGGTTGTTTGAGCGTCAAGGGGGACTCCTGAGCATCACGACTTAGGAGCCTAGCTGCCCACATAGCCCCTCACTCCTTGGTCCGTCCTAGTGATCTGGACGGCCCAATGGCGGTTGAGGTATGCGCGGGGTCAGGCCCTGCCGATGTAGAACACCAAGGCCTACCTTAGCGGTTTCTTCCCACAGGATGTTCGCGCATCACGGGGGACTCCTGAGCATCGCGACTTAGGAGCCTAACTGGCCACGTAGCCCCTCACTCCTCAGTCCATCCTGGTGATCCAGATGGCCCAATGGAGGCTGAGGTATGCGCGGAGTCGCACCCTGCCAACGTAGAACATCAAGCAAATGAGAAGGAAACCGCGGAACCCAAATAAATTATTACACAACATGTTATCCCCAAACGTCAGAGTTTTAATGCCTCCGTGAGGCACGTCCCATGTCGCAGGAAATCTCACAAGAAAGTAAAACAAGAGGGAGCGCCGTCTGCCAGCAACAAGCCTTCTCTTCAGCCTTGGGCACCATCGTCAGGGAGCGCCTTCCCTCTAGCAGTGTCATTGTCGGCCGCGTCATCGTCCTCTATTGCAGGGTCGGCAGGTCCATCGGTTGAAGGCGCAGGCTCGATGGCGAGAAACTTTTTCAACAAGGCCTCCACCTGGCCCTCCACGGCTGCGGCAGCAGCTGCGCAGCGCCCCTCCTCCACAGGCTCGAGCAGTTCACTGAGGTCGGCATCGGGGTCAGGAAGATGTAGGTGGCTGAAGACGCGCGTCAGAGCCGAAGAAGAAAGCGCGCGGGCTTCCCGCTCCACCATGGGGATGATCCCGGCGACGACACCCTCGAGCGCGACGACAAGGTAAGGAAGAAGCTGGGCGGGGCCTTCATCGTCCGTCGCCAGCGGCTTCTCCAAGCCCTTCTCGTAGAGCACCTTGAGCGCCTCAAGGGACGTCTCCTCAAGGGACTTGAAGGCCGCGCGATCCATGGCCAGAACCTTCGCCTTGGCCTCCAGCTGGGCTTTCTCCGCTGTCATCTTCTTCTCCATCACTGCCAGGCGGCTGCGCTCCACAGCTTGCGCCCTCGCCGATTTCTCCAGCTCGGCGTCACGACTGATGACCACATCCTCTTGGGCCTTCATCTTCTCCTCCTCCGCCTCACGACCACGAGCCTCGGCCGCGCGCTCGTTGCGCATGGTCTCCAGCTCGACCTACATCGACCGGCAGTGCTTCTTGGCAGCCTCGGCGTCCTTCAGCGCCACCTCACAGGCAGCCGTGGCTCGTTCAGCTTCCCGCTTGTCCTCCTCGGCGGCTGCCACAGTCTGGCTCAGTGCTGCCCTGACAGACGTGTCAGACAGCAGCCAACCAGAGATCAGTTCAAGACGCCCCCCACCAGTCGCTGGTCGGCGCATTGGAGGTCGTCCCGAAGCCGCGTCAACACAAAAAGGGCCTCCTCAAGGTTGTCGGGCGGAGCCGAAGGATCACGGGCCAGCGGTTAAACCAAAGGAGGAGGTTGCACCATCGCCATGACCTGCGAGCTGGAGACAAAAGGAGCTGGGGGCTCCTGAACCTGGCTGCATTAACGGGCAAGCTGGGGACGGGCGCCTCCGGAACTGACTTGGCTGAGGAGACCACCTTCTCCTGAGGCTTGTCCACTGGGCCTCATGAGGACGACCGAGTGGGAGAAGTGTGGGCACCTTCACCGCCTTCCTGTGCCAGAGGGGGTGCAACTAGCCTAGGCTGCTGGGCACATGAGGATGTGCTCACCTCCTCCTTCTTCTTCTTCTTCGCTGATAGCGGCGGCCTGGTAATGCAAGGGAGGAACATCAGGAAGAAGCAATAGAAGCAAGAGCAAGAACAAAGTTAGGGCGAGATGCTTACTGGTCCACGGGGGCGTAGTCTCGAGACCTCTTCAGGAGCATGGAGCCCAAGGACTCCATGGTCTGGGGCGCCGGTGCACGGGTCCCAGGAGCGGATGAGGAAGCAGCAGCCGGCCCAGTGGGAGCACCGGACAGCGTCAAGGCAGGAGCGTCGCCCTGGGTGACTAGTGCCGACCTGCTCTTCATCAGAATCAGCGTCGGCGACTTCCTCAAGGGGGTGACCTTGGACCTTGTGGTGACCCCAGCAGGGGGCAGGACTTCCCTCACTGGATGGTCACCAGCGTCGTCGTCATCAGGAAGGGCGCAGAGGAGATCGGCCTTGCACAGAGGGGAGGTCTCCTCGGTCCCCTCTAGGGTCGCCTCCGAGTCCTGCTCCTCCTCCCCGCCAGAGCTGCCGGAGGACACCACCACCGGGGTCACCGTAACTGGAGCATCAAAGGGGGCCGGCGGCACGAGTCCGCGCCCATCGAAGACGAGCATGACAGTTGATACCCTCGCTTTGTCAGGGCGGCGGTACAGAGGTACAAAGGAGTTAGGCGGGTACCCTTGGTCATCCCCGACTAGGGAGCGGAGAGCCGTGCCCAGTTCCTCCTCAGACAAAGCCTCCAGGCACAGGCGAAGGTCGTCACCCCCGTCCCCGAGCTTCCATAAGGGGCATGGGTGCGACTAGAGCGAAGCCCTGCACTGTGCCATGAAATCCTTGACGATCATGGCCCTTGTCAGCTTCGCTGTCCTTGGATCGACAGGCTTCAGGTTGGCCATCATCCTCTTCAGCACCAACTCCGCCAGAGGGTCATCGAGCTTCGCGCGGAGCCACCCGTCGTGAGACGTGGGCATCTCCGTTGGCAGCACCAGCCAGGGGTGAGAACACTTGGCATTCATCAGGACCCACTTTCTCCTGAAGCCCTTGGCCTTCTTCCCTGCCTTCGAGATCGCATTAGTCTTGTTGGCTGCGACGAAGTTGGCGCACCCCGAGCAGGGGCCGTCCTTGATCCAGAGATAGAAGAAGTGGCGCAGCAGCGCCACGAACGGCATCACCCCAATGTACGCCTCACAATAGAAGGCGAAGATCGACAGAAGGAGGACGGAGTTGGGATGAAGGTGGAGGGCGTGAAGCTTGTAGTGGCTGCGGACGGCGTAGAAGAAGTCAGAGAAGGGGGAACCAACCCTGCAACAACGCTGCTCATAAAGAGGAGATAGAAGGGGCTACCTGAGGGCTTCGGCTGGGCGGAACAGGCCCGGAGCGCAGTTTTCCTCTTCTCATCGCTAGCCGCCGTCATCAGGAGTGTGGTAGCAAGGTTCTTCTCTGAAACACTTGGCGCGGTCAACGCAGGCTCGAACCAGGATGGCAGGCGCCATTCGTGGCAGGTCCGGAAGACGATTTGGGTGGATCTGGAGTCCTTAGGAGCGAGGAATAAGGAAGGGGATTTGAAGCAAGACGAAGGGGAGCAATGAAGGCAGCGCAGCCCACGCCCTCCTTATGTCAGATAAGCAATTGCTGAGGCAGCATGGGGAAGCGGAGACGCCCACATTCCATCAGTCGCCACGCATCCATCAAGCCCGTAGGCGGTTGGGGCCCGTGGCGCTCCGCACTTGCCCCTTGGCTTCGCCTCGAAGCCACGTACGAGCACACCTAGGGAACATGGGCTACAGTCGGCGTTCTGGGAACTGGGGTCCCCAGACTTGCCTGCCTCTGGCCCACGACGTGGCTCCTCTAGCGGCCTCGTACGGTCCATCTTCACCAGCAAACACTCAAGACCCTCATGAGGGGCCAAGCCTCACGAGGCGGGCAACACAAGACCTCCTCAGGGGCAGCCTCGCTAGGCTAGCTCACGAGGAGCGGAGAGATCAAGGCAAAGGGCACCTCGTGAGGTTCCCGTGATGTGAGCCATGACGACCAAGGCCAGGCGGGTTCCAGGCGAGTGCTTGGCGGGCACCAGCGGGCGCAGAGCACTAGTTGCCTCTTTGGTGCTAAGGGAGTAGGCGCAGACAAGAACTCCCAAGGCATCAGGCAAAGGTTTCCATATCGGTGCAACAAGACCAAGACCAGCAGGACGGCAGGACGGAGGTCATCGCGGAGCCCACGACGGCGTCACCACCAGAGCCTTTTGCAGGCGAAGATCTCCTTTTATAAGGACGACTTGTACTAGCTATCCCCATTCAGATTGGCCGTTGTGGGATCCCTTCCCGCCTAATATTTGGGAAGAGGACAAGGGCCCTTATAAATAGGACTAGCCACCACCGTAGGGATCATCTCATCTGGGACCAGATCCATTCCACCCACGTACGCACCAGCTCACGGAGCTCAAGAACACCTCTCCTCAGAAGGCTATTCTTCCTTTGTACTTGTTCATCCTCGTCCTACAAGGCAATCCACCACACCACACTGGAGTAGGGTATTACACCACATCGGTGGCCCGAACCAGTATAAACTCTTGTGTCCTATGTTCTGCGGGTTCGGCGAGTTAGGCTTTAGGATCGTTGCGAGAGCGTGAGCTGTGGGGAGAGATCTTCATGCACACCCCGGTGTTCGAACCTCAAGGGTTTTGCCGGAACCCGAAATCCGAGATCACATCCACCAGCTCACCGAGCTCAAGAACACCTCTCCTCCCGAGGTTATTCATCCACTGTACTAGTTCATCCTTAGCCCACGAGGCAATTCACCACCACCACACTAGAGTAGGGTATTACACCGCAAGGTGGCCCGAACCTGTATAATTCTTTGTGTTTCTTGTTATTTGGGTTCGTCAACATAGGCCGTGAGAGCGTTGAGCGAGAGAACTAGGGAGAGAGAGTCCTTCGTGCGCGCCCCAGAGTTCGAACCTCACAAGGGTTTTCCGGAACCCGCAATCTGACATTTGGCGCACCAAGTAGGGGGTGCGCCAAAGTTTTCTCCTCCACTGGTCGACATTCCATCGCCCCGTGGCTCCGATGTCTAATGATTCGAGGACCCACGCCGACACCGACTGCTGGGCTGCCTGGACCACCCGGGCGCCGCCGACCGCCCAAGAAGACCTCAACTCCACACTCCAGGCGGACGGTGCACCACCCAACGCCCCTGAGTGCGGGCGGCGCGGGCCGGTGCCCTCCACCCTCGCGCCGTGGCATCCGCGCGCCACCGCGCGATCAACAGGCTACGCTACAGCAATGACACCGCACACCGACGGGAGCAGGAGAACATGCAAGCCGCGCTCATCATGGCGCGGGAGCTGCTGTGATGGAGGTTGTCAAAGAGCAGTCGCGATGCACTACTGGAGCACATCGCCGAACTGCTGGACGCTGCCTACAGAGGTACGCCGCCTTTCTGCTCCTTAACCAAGCCTGAGGTTATGGCGGAAGCGCGTGCAAGACCCCGGCGAGCTCGCGCGCCCCCCTGGGGCATCACGGGGACCCGACGACACCAACGCAGGCCTTGGCGCAGGCCGTCCTACCTCGACAACGCCACCCCAGGAGGACAAGTGCTGGCGGTCCGCCATGAGGACGCGTTGGGATGCCACCCAGCGCCACGAAAGCCAAATGCCACAACTGGCGGCTCAAGGCGCGGGGCACCTGGGCAACGGTTCGAGGGGGGCAACTATGGACGTCTACGTGCCCCACATGGTTAACCTGGAGTACCTGCCAGGGGAAGACCTCGACCCGTTCCCCGAGCCAGGATGGATGGGTGGAACGCCCGAGGCGCGGACCTTCCACAAGTCGCCCGAAGGCTTCGTCGACCCCTTCAGCGACGACGATGGGGTATAGCTAGTATCTCAGGAGGAAGCTTATGCTAACCCCGAACTGCACGAGAACTAGGCCGCAGTAGCAGTTGGAGACCCTAGGGCGTTGGCCCTGCCGCTGGCAAGAGAGGTGCTCTGGGGGCTATGTGGGAGAGGCCCAGAGCCAGGCCCTCCCCCACGCCGCACGGAGCAAGGCGCTGCATGGAGGTAGGTCCTCTGCCAGGGAAAGCGCCGCTGAGCCTCCCCCCGGCAGAGGTCCCGTGGTTGCCGAGGGCGTTGCTGGCATCCACCTTGCCCCTTGGTCTCCTCCTGTTTTCCGGACGCCCCAATGGTGGTTGGGGTGGCATAGGGCGGGGCCCTCGCCTGATGATATGAAGTAAGGCTCGCAACTGTGAAGGTCTCCGCTCTTGACACTCTCACGTAATAATGAGTGGGGCAGTACACGCCCCAGAGTCTCCGGAGTGCCGCCCTCGGGCCTCGGGGGCTCCCGCCCAAGTCCTAGTGGAAGCACCACGCTCTGCGCTAGCCGTCGACATTGTCCCCCAATGACTATGCTCACAGTCAGTGAAAGCACTTAGCACCGTGCTGGTGGGAAGACCAGAAGACTAGCTAGGTGCCGGACGCGACCATTTGCTTTAATCCTTTTTTCTATAGCCTGATTCGCTGCGTTTTTTAGCTGAACTTAGAGTCTGATTTTAGTTGCCAAACGTGAGGGAAGTCTTTTTATTCGTTTGGATTTCTTGCGTTTTGATGGCGTGTTAAATTTTGGTGCTCGCGCCTACGTGTGTCGACCGCGCTCGGGCAAGCCCAGGCTGCAGCAAACCCCCCAGGACCAAGGGCGCAATTGCCACAGGACCACAGTGCGCACACCCTGCCGTAGTCTGGCATTCGCTCCTCATGAGGCCCTCTCGGGTGGACCAGCAGGTTCTTCGGGAAATTTAAAACCTCCTGAGCCCTCGGAGGGCTCCCCTCAGGAGAAAAGCACATCGACAATCACAAAGCTAGCTCAAGGCCCGCTTGGAACGAGGTAAGTTACAGCAACAAGCCTGTTGAGGGGCTCAGGGGCTCGCGGCAGTGCGTCCCGAGTCCGGCCTAAAAATAGAGCAATAATTCACATACACGAGGAGCTCCCCCGCCAAAATGCTCTTACGCCCTGCGGGGCCATGCCCAAGTCTTTGCGTGCAAGATCAAGCAAAGGACACGGGCTCAACTGGACATGTCGCTCGCAGCGTCGTCCTCGTCACTCTCGTGTGCGCCGCTGACGCTATCGCTGGCATCGCGTTCACCATCATCAACCGTGCCGTCTTCGTCCGGCATGACCACCACTGCGTCTTCCTTAGAGGCAAATGCCCTGACTAGGGTGTCCACGTTATCGTCCACCCGGCGTGCCAGGTTGTCCCGAATAGCCCCGGTCACTAGGGCGATAGCGGTGTCAAAGTAGAAGTTTCGGTTGAGGTTCTAGAGATAACTGAAGACGCTGGAGAATGCGCGCCCAAGGAGGCCTTGGCTCCTTTCCTCAACAAGCTCGCGAGCCCTTGTGGCCCGGTCCTCTAGGCGCGTCACAACTTTAGTGAAGAAACGGAGATGGCTGGCATAGTATTCCGTGTGGGTATGAGAAGCGCGCTCTTCGCAGATGGCGCTCAGGGCCCGGTTGGCTCTCACCCTGAGGGCCTGGAGCATGGGGGCATGCTCGCGCTGCAACATCTGCCGATGGCACGCCTCCTCCCTGTTCTGCTATGCGAGGGACGCAACATCATCAATCTGTTGCTGGAGCAAAAGCAGATCAGCGCGAGCCTTGGCCAGGTCGGTCTGGGTGGAAGTCTGGGCCGCCACAGCGGTCCTCTTGCGCTGCCCCGTGTTCTCCAGGTCAGACCTAAGTGCGGAAATCCTAACCTCAGCTTCGTCCTCCGAGAGCTTCAGCTTCAGGCCATGCTCGTTGGTGAGATCCGCACGAGCCTTTGCCACCCTTCGGTCGACCTCCTCCTGGATTCTGGCTTCATGGGCAGAGACAGCATCTTCAGCCATGGCCACATGGCGCTCCTTCGTCTCCTACCGCTCGTGTGCTAGGCCACGCTCGAAGGCCTCTAGCGCCAGTGCCTCCTCGCACTTCAGGATCTCCTTCTCTTCGGAAGGCACTCCCTTCATGGACGCCAAGGCGGCCCAGCGCTCCTCGATTTGCTGCTCCAGGGCAGCAATCAAGACCAGGAGCTCGCGTTCCCGCTTCTCGGCGCTTTCATGATGGTGGTGGGCCTCCTTCACGTCCTCCAAGGGTTGGGCACTGGCTTCGTGGGAGGCTGCAAGTTCCATTGTGGCCTTTTCCTTGTCACGCTCATGCTGAAGCTGCCAAGGTTGATGGCGACCTTCAACTGGTGCCACTCACAAGCCAGGTGGAGGTCCTCCATCTCGAGGCGACCGTCAACCGCCATGAGCTCTCCTCCAAGGTGGCTCACCGCAACCATCACCTCCTACAAGATCTCATGGTGTACGACACCTCGTCCGCGCACATGCTCCAGGGCACGGCCGACTCCGTCCTCCGCGCCAAGAGTTGTTGGGGAAGTTCGAGTTGGCCTGCTTGCCCCGGTAGGGAGCTCAAGGCCGGCGACTTCTCCGCCGCCTCGCAGTCCTTGGCAAATATGCTAGGTGACGCGGCCTCACCACCTGAAGACGAGGCCAGTGCTCTGGACGTCCAGCCGCCGGCAATGACCAACGGAGGAGCCCTTGGCACGCCGTCTACGCCCCAGGCCGGGGCACAAAGAAGTGATGCCAGGAAAGATGGATCAAGGCCACAGGCAAGTAGATCTCAAGACCAATGGCGGGCTGGTGGCCAGTGAGGGCCACCCCTCAGGAGATTTCATCGTTCCAGCTGAGGGGACCCTGAAGATCCTTGGTCAGAAAAGGATGTAGCACTCAGGAAACCACGCATATGAGGTACTTACTCGTCTTGGGCAACATATTTCCATTGCTTCAATAGGCGGTAGGCGCCACCATTGCGGCTTGGGAGTGCCTTCCTCTTGCGGAGTGCCTCAAAATTCATGCGGAGCTGGCCGAAGCCTTGGGCACCATCGCCGTCGCGTGAGGCAGCTGGCGGGGTTCCTGAGGGGACGACCTCGGAAGTGTCAAGCTGCGTCGACCCCTCCATCTCCGCCTTAGGATAGCTCGCCTGAGGCTCAGGGGCTTCACCCCTAAGAGCCTCGGACCGCGACGGCCTCGCGGCCGTCGCCTCGGAGCAGCTCACCCATGCCCCGGGAGCCACCACCACGGGGGCCACGACCGATGTCGCTTCCTCGGCGGCCATTTTGCTAGCGTTCGACGGTGCTCGCCCCCTGTGCTAGCTTCTGGGGTGAGTGCCAAGGTGGCGGTAGGCAGGGGAACACAAAGACGGGGCTTTCATTGGGCCCTTCAAGGCGACCGGGCGCAGTCCCATTCTTCGAAAGGGGCATCTTCCTCACGAACTCCACCTTGTTCGAGCAGCAGTACAAGAGGCAGCCCTCCTCCGGCAGATTGGCTCGCGCAGGGTCGCCCGTCTGGAGCTCGAGCACTGTATGCCGTGCCTCGGGAGGAAGAGAGGGCGCATGGAGCCTCATGGGGTCCCCGTAGCCAGAGAAGGCCCACATCGGCCGAGAGTGGCGCTGAAGCGGAGTAATGCGGCATCGGATGAACTTCTTCACCACCATAGGCGCCGTCACCCCAAGGTCAATCAGCCAGGCCAGCCGACGCCAGATGTGGGCAAGCCGCTTGTCAATAAGCTTCGCGTGCCCACAGCTGGAGCTAGGGACAGCTGGAGCTCGTGGGATCAGGAGTAGGGGGTTGCACACACCAGCATCCACGAACACCCACCGTTTTCGAAATCCGCCCACAACTGGTGAGAGCTCAAAGTCAATCCCCGAGCCGGTCATCGCCGCAACGGCTTGGAGGGTCATGCACCCAGAGCGCTGGCGGGCATCAGTCAGATGCAGCGAGAAGAAATGGCGAAGCAGAGCCACGGAGGGAGCAATGCCCACCATGGCCTCGCAGACAAAGGTAAAGACAGCAAGGAGAATGATGGACTGGGGATCCAAGTGCAGTGCATTGACTTGATAGTGAGAGAGCACGACGTTGAAGAAGGTAGAGAAAGGGGAAATCAGGCTAGCTCAGAGCTCATGAAGATGGATGGGGATCTCAGTAGTCATCATGCCAATCGCAGCGCGGGATGCAGGCCAAGCCACAGTCGCCCCACTCATTGGAGTCGACGGCAAGCACTGGGCAAACCTTGTCCATCCCTTCCTGGTTGAGCACCACCGATTGCTCGACGGCGGGCTCGATGGCCGGTGGCGCTTCGGCTGAGGCTTGGGGCTTCTTCTTCCCCTTCTTCTTCCGGCTCGGCGCCATGGAGATGGAGAGGGTTGGATCCTGGTCGGCTTGGAGGAGGAGACCGCTGTTTTTTGGAAGGCGGAGGAGTTGGGGAAGCGCGCTGCTAGCGATGGAAGTGGAGCTATGTAGACCATGGCGGCCGCCTATCCTGGCGGATATCAAGGCCGCGTGGGGAAGTGGAGGCGCCCAAGTACCATCGATCGCCACGCGTCGACCAAGGACGCAGGCGATTGGGGCCCGTGGCGCTCCAAACTTGCCCTTTGTCTTCGCCTCAAAGCCAAATTCGAGCGCGCCTTGGGCTCGTGGGCTACTGTCGGCGTTCTGGGAATGCGGGTACCCAGACTTGCCTGCCTGCAGCCCACGGCGTGGCTCCACCAACGGCTCGGTACGACCCAGCTTCGGCAGCAACAACTCAAGACCCTCGCGAGGAACCCATCCTCGCGAGGCGGCTGACACCAAGACCTCCATAGGGGCAGCCTCACTAGGGTGGCTCCTGAGGAGTGGAGATATCTCTACAAGGGGCACCTCGTGAGGTTCACGTGACGTGAGCCATGACGACCAAGGACTGACGGGCGCCAACGGGCGTAGTGTACTAGTTTTCTCTTTCATGCTAAAGAGGCAGGCACTGGCGAGGAGTCCCAAGGCATCGGGCAAAGGTTTCCATATCGATGCAACGAGACCAAGACTAGCAGGACGGCAGGATGGAGGTGATCGCGGAGCCCACAGCAGCGTCACCACCACAGCCTTTGGCAGGCAAAGACCACCTTTTGTCAGGATAGCTTGTACTAGTTGTCTCCCTTCAAACTTGGCCATTGTGGGATCTCCCGCCTAACATTTGGGAAGAGGACCCATGCCTCTATAAATAGGACTAGCCACCACCTTAGGGGGGATCGACTCATCCTAGATTGGATCCATCCCATCCTCACATCCACCAGCTCACCTTACTCAAGAACCACTACTAGGAAAAAGGCTACTAGTAGCACGGGTACCCGCGCTACTAGTATCGCACTACAGCTAAGAGTTAGTAGTATCTTGGGGTAAACCCACGCTACTACTAACATTTTACTAGTAGCGCGGTTGTCACCCGCGCTACTAATATTTCGCACCCACGCTACTACTAACGAAATATTAGTAGCACGTCTATAGAACCACACACTGCTAGTATCCTAAATACTAGTAGCGCTATGTTTTCCCCCACACTACTACTAACTAATTAGGAAATAAAAAATCCATCAATTCCATTTTATGCATACAATTCTAACAACTAAAACAAGCCCAGCAGCATTACACATCATTACAAATCGAAGATTTATAGTAAGCCAGGAGCATTGGAGCATATCCATACATCTACACTTATTACCTAGTCACTTATTCCCAGCTAGTGTGTTAAGCAAACACAGTTTTTTTTGAAAGCACCAAAGCTTTATTACTCAATGGTGGCTGGGCATATCAACCAAGACACAAGCGCCCACAAGGGCGGGTACATCGGACTCCCACTGCATACAGTGGTTAGGGACACACACGTCCAAGGTTTGCTAACTCATGAGCTACTGAATTGGCACTCCTACAAACAGAGATCGAGAATTTTGAAAACCAAAGTTTGAGTTGATATTTCATGTCCTCAATCACCGCTGCATATGCCGAGGAGTCCACCTTTACCAGGTCGAGAGCTTCAGCTAGAAGTTGTGAATCGGTTTCAAACTCCAACCTGACCATGCCTAGCTCTGCTGCAATGTTGATCGCATGAGACATGGCTTGGGTTTCAGCAGCGAAAGCATCATACACATAATCCTGACACCCTGCCCGGGCGCATAACAGGTGGCCTTCAGATGAGTGCACCGCGACCCCCCAGCCAGCATGGTTCTGCCCCGGAGTAAAAGAGTCATCGACGTTAATCTTGTACTCACCCTCGACTGGGGGTCGCCACTTGTCAAGGGAAGGATTCGGTGCAGTATCCACAAAAATCTGCATGAACTCGGTGACACTGCTTTTAGCCCTTCTAGCCAACTCGTCAGCTGCAGCAGGTAGATTCCCTTCTGGGAGTTTGTTCCGGTTGGTCCACCATAACCACCAATAGGTAAGCACCAAGAGGCACTTTTTTATATCCAGCCCCCATAGGAAATCCATGGTTGCATGCACGCCCGTTATACGCTCAAGAGCACGACGCTCCCCCTCCATGGCCAGCTCTCTCCATCCACCCTTGACCATTTTGCACTTAATGAACAGGTGGGCCCCGTCTTCATCTGCATTGCCTCAAAACAGGCATTTTGTATCAGCAATAGGAATGCCTCACCGAGCCACATTCATCCTGAGAGCAAGAGAATCATGCTTGACGCGCCAAGTGAACATCTGAATAGTTTTTGGGCAAGGGAGTTTCCATATCCATTTCCACGAGTCATCATCAACTCTATCAAGCACACCTGGGTTTGTGTTGCTACCACCCACGCCACCATTCATCCTTGTCTTTTCTAGCTGGCCAAACAATTTGTATGCTGATTTAACTGAGTGGATGCCTTTACTGTCATAATGCCATGCAATGAAGTCTTGCTCCCCCTCTATCGACGGGATCTGGAGAATGTGTTTAACATCATCAAGCCAGAACGTGTCCCTTACTAGTCGCTCGTCTCACTGACCGGTTGTCGGATCAATGAGATCGCAGACTCTTTCCAGGAGATTAGGGCCCCGAGTTGTAATGACCCGGCGCGACCAGGGCCTAGGTATCCATGGATCCAACCAGATGTTGACTTGAGTGCCATCCCCTATCCTCCATATATATCCTTCCCGAAAAAGTTGGAGCCCATGCAGCAGGCTTCTCCATGAGTAGGAGATACCGTCTCTCAGGGCAGCCTCGAGGAGTTGATCATCCTGGTAGTACAGAGCATGCAATAGTTGAGCACATAAGGAATCCGGGTACTGAATTAGACGCCAAATTTGTCTGGACAGCATGGCGATGTTAAACCCGTACATATCCCGGAATCCAAGCCCACCCTGGGATTTTGGCAGCGTAAGAGTCTTCCATCCGATCCAGTGGGTGGTGCACTCCTTGTCTTGCTGACTCCACCAATAGTTTCCGAGCATCGAGCTGAGTTCTCTGCAGAAAGATTTGGTTAGGTCGAAGCACGACATAGCGAAGGTGGGTATAGCTTGGGCAACAGTAGTTACTACGGTATCCTTCCCCACCTTTGCAATGAGCCGTTCCTTCCAACCATACACCCGGCCTGCCATAGCTCCCTTAACGAAAGCAAAGGCTTTCTTTTGTGACTTGCCCACATGAACTGGCAGGCCCAGGTATTTGTCATTCCACTCTTCGCTTTGGATTTGCAGAGAGTTCTTTACAGCAATTCTAACCCGAGCATCTATATTTGGACTGAACATCACGGTGGACTTCACAAGGTTTATGCATTGTCCCGAGCATGCCTCATAGAGATCAAGCACCCTACGCAGCTCATAGGCCTCCTCCTGCTTAGCTCTCAGAAGGCGAAGAGAATCGTCTGCGAAGAGCAAGTGTGACGCCACGGGAGCCCCCTGACAGATTCTGATTCCGCTAATCCTCCCCGCCGCCTCCGCGTCCTGCAATAAAGCCGAGAGGCCCTTTGCACAGATGACAAAAAGATAGGGCGAAGCGGGGTCTCCTTGCCGTAAGCCCCGGGAAGGTGAGAACTGTTCGGTCAACTCCCCGTTCACCTTAATCTGGTAGCGGACAGAAGAGACAAATGGCATGACCAGGTCGATCCACCTAGCCCTGAAACCAAGCTTGGTCAGCATAGCTCTGAGGAAATCCCATTCAACCCTGTCGTATGCTTTACTCATATCCGCCATTACAGCTGCGATTCCTTCCTTCCCTCTCTTCTTATTCAGGAGGTAATGTGACAGCTCATACGCCACTAAGACATTGTCCGTTATCATTCTCCCGGGGACAAAAGCGTTTTGGTTGGAGGAAATAATCTCCGGGAGAATGATCTTGAGGCGATTAGCAATAACCTTGGAGACCAATTTGTATATCACATTGCATAAACTAATCGGCCGAAGATCTTTGATCCTGCTAGGGCATCTCACTTTAGGAATCAAGACCACAGTTGTGTCATTCCATCCCTCTGGCATGGCGCCACCATTAAGAACAGCCATGACCTCCTCGATAACCTTCTCCCCCATAAAGTGCCAATGCTTCTTATAAACCACCGAGGGCATACCGTCCGGCCCAGGGGCCTTAAAATCCCCGATGTGATCAAGGGCGGCTTTAATTTCCTCCATAGTAACTTCTGCTTCCAGAATCGCCCTCATGGCAGCCATGACACGGGGCTGCACTTTATCAATGAGCTCAGGGAGGCGGTTGACTCCAGCGGTGGTTATGCAAACACAGTTGAAAGCAGACAAAAATGCATAAAAACACCAAAGAGTGGCATTCTATCCCTCCAAATGATTTGCTCCCTCTCCATCCTTGCAATCATCTTCTTCTCCCTTATGTGCTTCTCTAATGTATGAATCCAAGATTTCTGTAAAGAGCAAAGAACAAATTAAATTAAATTTCAGCAGACATATGTTTCCTTGCATCTTGTGTTGTACAGTAGCTACGGGAATAAATATACGAAAACGAAAAAGTGAGTGATTTCTATTAACAAGAGATCACCTATGTAATAGCTACAAACAAATGAACCTGCTACACCAACTCATATCATGTCTTACATTGATATTCTCCACGTGTTTCACAGATAAACCATCAACTATTTGTCATAAAGTATTTGTCATGGAAAGAAAGATTGGGTTCTTTAAACTTCTAAGGGAAAGAAAGATGCCATGGCCTTGCTCGCTACTATTCTGAATGGATGAAAGGGACATGCTTTGGAGTCTGGAGTACTTAGGAATGAATTTGAGAGTGTCACTTATAGCACTGGATGCCACCATTTATTTTCAGTAATGTAACTGCAGTAATGGATAATCTCACTAACTTCTGTAACTTTCTTTGAATGCAAACTAATCTGTACAGTTTAGAGTTCACAGAAACTCATTCACGTGTAAACACAAAATGTAGCTTTCATTTTACAAACTAAATGTAAGTGGCACCAAACTAAATAGAACATGGGATGAATAGTAACACTTCAAACAAAACTCTATTAGCTTTAGAAAATTTATGTACAACATATTGAGGAAGAGAAACATTTAGAACAACAACTTGCCAGGGCAATTTAGAAGGGACCCAATTAGAATATCATGCTATGTGTCTATAAAGGCAGAAACGTAGTGGAAAAACTATTGTCATAATAAGAAATTAGGAGAAGATGAAGGAAGGCATTGAAGTTTCACTCTTCTGGATAATCATAAAAACATAATCATGTGACGCTCGAAAATACATCTTGATCTTTAGAACTTGTGAAGCGGGTTAAAGCATGTATAATGACCACAACTACAATTATCGCAAAACCCAAGTTACTTCCCAGAATTATCCAACAATTGTTGCTCTAGAAGCTTCGTTGTTGTTTGCAGCCACCCGACGACAAAAAAAGCACTTGTGAATTTGTATTTGCTACAATTTATGTGTTCTCAACATTGAAGAACAACTTTTAGTAATCAATAATGAGCCTAGTAAGCCCACCATATATCACACCAAAAGCTGAATGATAAATAACCTGATGTTATGCCATGTGTTGCAGACATCAATCATGGATTCGGGGAATATATTGGGAGAAGAGAAGCAATTAGCCTGATGGATTTCCTGTTATGAAAAAACAATCCTTGTACAGAAACACACTGAATTCCACGATGACTTTAACGGGGCCATGTCTAATGATAGAGAAGAAAAGAGACTCTGAAGTAATATCATGTGCGAATTTGTGCATAGTTTCAACAAATGCATTAATATTCTTACCTATACGCAAGATCATTTGCAATACTTCCTCCAATGCACCCTTCTTTCGACATCATGCTGCCCACTGACTACTAAAAATATGTTTATGAGGAATATATAGATGTTTCAAATCAAAAGACCAAGTGGAATAGATAAAATTAGTAAGGAATCTGTTGTAGCATGGCAAACCCCTTGTTTCTAAATAACATGTATGCTAGTGTGTAGAGGTAGTTCACTGGGATTATTACTATGGTTTGTATACTAGTTCACTTTCCATGAATTTCCCTCTAATTCAGCTTATCGACGGATGATTTTTTAAGAGAAAACTAACTTTACATATACGTCACACATAAAAACTCCCGCACGAACTGAGCATTTGCAGATGATACAACACCATAGTTGCCTACAATAATCTGTACACGTTCGATTTAGATGAGTACCACAGCTCCACGGCGGTGAGTGTCGCTCATAAACGTTGATTTATATCTCTGCTGAAAGTTTCAGTCTGTCACTAATTTTACGGCACCCAGCAAGCAGCAGGAATAATAAGATTACCAACCAACTGATGATGAGAGATCATAGAGAAGAGTGGAGGGGCTTACCAGAGGGGCGGGTAGACATGGGAAGTCGACCAGGAGCAGGCCAAACGTCTCTGCCCCGAGGTACGGCCAACATCAATGCCGGTGTATGTCGCACCGCTCCGCTGGCTAGGGTTGGGCGCTGGTGGTGTCTGCCACGTGCCTGCACCTGCGTGTTGAAGGGAACGATGTATCAGGGAAGGGAAGGTGAGAAGACCATATCAAAGAGGAGAAGATGGGAAAGAGATTACCTTGATGGGCAAGAGATGGGTGAGGAAGAGTTGCGTGCGTCGCGGGCGAGCAGAAGCCAGCTCGCGAGCATCTCCGTCCAGGACCTTGACGATGGCGTGAATCCTCCATCTAGCCGCCAGGTGAGGTGGAGACGATAGGATTGGGATGGAGCTGGCGGCCGTCTCATCACGCACGCCCGCGCGAGCGAGTGAGCGGACGTGGGGATGGAGCTACAGGTCGGAGAAGGCCTTAACAACCGCGGCGGATGGATCTGGGGGCGCCATGGCCGTCGCTCGACCTGCTCGCTCGATCTCTCTCTTCTATTGTCTTCTAGGGAGGGGATTGGATGGGAGAGGGTGGTGGCGAAGGCTGTGGGGGAGAGAGTGGAGGCCATGGCCGGCGGCGAGGTCGGTGTTGGGTGGCGGTGGCGATCTGGGACTGGGAGGATGGGAGGGGACGGGACGGGACGGTTGCTCTATCAAAGATAGAAATTTTTACCGGGCCGACGAGTAAAGAAAAATTTATTGTTTCTCTCTTCTCTATGTCACGGGCAGCACGATGAAGACCATGTAGTAGTGTGGGGTTTATACACCGCGCTACTACTACCAACTTAGTAGTACCATGGATTTATACCCCGCGCTACTACTACTGCTTGTCCCGGCGGGCACGCTGGAGACCACTTAGTAGTAACGTGGGTTTATACCCTGCGCTACTACTATCAACTTAGTAGTAGCATGGGTTTATAACCCGTGCTACTACTAATTAGCAGTAGCGTGTCTTTTTATACCGCGTTGCTGGTAAGATCCTGTGTATAAGGTTTTCCCTAGTAGTGAACACCTCTCCTCCCGAGGTTGTTCATCCAATGTACTAGTTCATCCTTAGCCCGCGAGGCAATTCACCACCACCACACTGGAGTAGGGTATTACACCGCAAGGTGGCCCAAACCAGTATAATTCTTTGTGTTTCTTGTTATTTGGGTTCGTCAACATAGGCCGTGAGAGCGTTGAGCGAGAGAACTAGGGAGAGAGAGTCCTTTGTGCGCACCCCAGAGTTTGAACCTCACAAGGGTTTGCCGGAACACGCAATCTGACATTTTCCTTTTAAACTTGATGCTTCGCCCCCTCAAAGAAAACTTGGTGCTTCGCGTGATCCATCGATACTACTACTAGTAATCCGGTAACCCCGACTAAAATGGCGCGGCCGGGTCTTTTCCCACGCGATATGCTGGGAGGTTGGCTTAGTTGGTTTTTTAGGACGAGTAGTGCTAAACCTATGTAATTTCAGTTACATAATTAACATAATGTGAAATATGTGAGCTGTTGATTGTACATTGAGGGGAGGGAGGGGCCCACCAGCATGAAAATCAAGGGGGAGAGAGAGAGAGGCAATTTTTGTTAACCCTTTCGTAGGTCCTTTAGATGTAGAAATATGTGAAATGCGTGAATGTGTAGTGGACATACTATTGGAGTGCCTAAGATAAATTGCGTATGTAGAACCTATGTGTTTATTTACTTCGCATGTTAGCCTTGTCTATGGTCAAACCTTCTAAGTTCATACACACAAAAACGAATCATCATTCCATATACTCCTACAATATATCTTACTATTATTGTGAAAGTTCATATACACCGGATGAGATTAATGCAAACACGGCATGTTTTCATTACATTTCGAACTTTCATAGGACAGAAAAATATAAACAAACCCGACCCTAAACCTATTCTACAGCGGCGACCGACGTCCTCCATCTACGATCTCCATGTACGGGGGCGGGGTTCAAGACCCGTGAAGTGAAGGTGCGGTCTCCGGCGAGGAAGAGTAGAACACAGGAGACGGACCGGCTAGTTGGCACACCATGCCCTGCCGCCTCCCATGCCCTACTTGTCCTCGGAGGATTCCCCGACCTTGGCGGTGCCGAACGTTGGATGGCGGCAAGTTGGACGTGTGGCTGACGGTGCTCCCGTCATCGGCCGCCAGCATGACCACCACTTGTGCGGTCGCGGCTGCGTCCACCTGCGCTGCTATTGCGTCACGAGAGACGACTTGAGAGAGGGCGGTGACCTCGAGCTTCATCCTCGAACCAAGCTCTCCTGCAGAGCGTTCGCTTTTGTGGTCATGGCGGATGTGGTGCCAGGTGGGAGGACGATGCACTATGGTGTGGAGTTTAGCTGGGAGTTGCCGCTTTAAGTAGCGCATTCCAGTGAGGCCAAGCATCTGGGTGCGTCATTAAGTCACCAGAGTTGGTTCTTCGGGAACTGAGCCTCTTAATGATGGCATATGGATGAACGGCATGAATGCGGGCAGCTGGCGCCGGCTGGGAACGCACCGTGTCATGGCATGAGGGACGAGGGTTTTTGGTGTGCCAAGGTAGTCAGTTGTGGTCGTGGCAATGTTGGAGATGCCCTTTGTGTCGGATTACGGGTTCCGGTAAACCCTTATGAGGTTCGAACTCTGGGGTGCGCACGAAGAACACTATCTTCCTAGCTCGCTCGCTCAACGATCCCACGGCCTTGCTCGACAGACCCAAAGAACAAGAGACACGGGGGTTTATACAGGTTCCGGCCACCTTGTGGTGTAATACCCTACTCCAGTGTGTGGTGGATTGCCTCGAGGTGAAGAGGATGAACTAGTATAGTGGATGAACAGCCTCAGGAGGTGAGGTGTTCTTGGGTTTGATGAGCTGATGTGTGTGATGATGATCTCTCTCCTTGCTGCTACAGTAATGGCTAGGCCTATTTATAGTGGCCTTGGTCCTCTTCCAAAATGTTATGCGGGAAGGGATCCCACAATGGCCAAGTTTGAAGGGGGAAAACCAGTACAAGCTCTCCTGACAAAAGGTGGTCTTCGCCTGCCAAAGGATCTGGTGGTGATGCTGCTGTGGGCTCCGCGATGACCTCTGTCCTGTCGTCCTGGCTATCTTCGTCTTGTTGCACCAATATGGAAACCTTTGCCAGATGCCTCGGGACCCGTGCCTGCGCTTGCCTCCTTAGCACCAAAGAGGAAACTGGTAGACTGCGCCTGCTGGCGTCCGCCCGGCCTTGGTCTTCATGGCTCATGTCACATGAACCTCGCGAGATGCCCCTTGCATAGATATCTCTCCTCCTCGGGAGCCGGCCTAGTGAGGCTACCCCCAGGGAGGTCTTGGTGTCATCCGCCTCGCAAGGGTCTTGGGTGGTCGCTGTTGAAGCTGGACCGTACCAGGCCATTGGAGGAGCCACGCTTTGGGCCGTAGGCAGGCATGTCTGGGCACCCTCGGTCCCAGAACGCCGACAGTAGCCCCCGGGCCCAAGGCGCACTCGGACTTGGCTTCGAGGCAAAGCCAAAGGGAAAGTGTGGAGTGTCGTGTGCCCCAACCGCCTGCGACCTTGATTGACGTGTGGCGATTGGTGGGACACGAGTGACTCCGCTTCCCCATGCTGCATCGCGAACCGTTCAACATGACAAGACCCTGCTGCATGCAGAACAAAACCATCATTACCTGCGATCGTGGATGCCGGCGTTTAGCCTCCTTCTGGCTATAAATGAGGAGAGGGGCGGAGCCCCTATTGCTCATCTCCTTCTCCATGCTGCCTGCTTCTTCTTCTTCCTCCTCGCCTCACCGTCTTGCTATATTCCCATGTCACGGACCATGGGGAAGATGGTCGCCACATATGGTGCTGCCCTGAAGACAGTGGCGGCGACGATGAGCTCGGCCTAGGCGACGGTCGTGATGAGGTTGAGGGCGAACTCGCCCTTGGAGACGGTCGCGGTTCGCCCAGCGGCGGCAGCTTCTCCGCCAGCGAGAGCACCAACAGCAGCGGCTACGACCAGCCGCCGCGTCGCCGGGCTCGCTTCAAGCACGGTGGCGGGTCGTCCCGCCGCCACGCGACGGTGAAGCGCGAGAGGGGCTCAGTCTAAGCTGAGTCCGGGAGCTCGGTGCCGGTCCTTGCAAGCCTCCACGGCCGCAGGGGCCGCTTTTGTTTGGCATTTCCCTTCTTCCTGCATTTTGAAAAGAAGGTAAATGGCCCTGCTGGGGTGTGTAATGAACTATGGTATTTATTCTATGAAGTCATGCTTATTGCTCCGGCGTTGTTCGTGCTCCATGTAGATGTAAGTGGGACAACTTAGCTTAACACGCTCGAGGTTGGTTTCCGTCTCGTGAGGGCGCGCCTCCTGGCACCTGGTGAGGCTTCCTTGCCGCCGACTCAGGGGGCCATTGTCCTTGGGATGCATTGCAAAGCTGCAAAAGTTTGTTAGGACATCTGCCGGGAGCCTTGTTCCTCCTTGCGCGTGCCCTCAGGCATGGGATAATCATGGCTTAGTGCACCGTGTCGCGGTACCCATGGGGCACGAACTTAGGAGGGTGCGCCAATCACAAGCCCGGTCGAGGGTGCCTCACAAATATCAAGGGAGCTGAAGCTCTGGAGCGGCAGGGCTTCGGCGAGGTGTGTCCATGGTTTAGGCTAACCCAGCACACTCACACACCTGCCAAGCCCCCGTGGGAGGCGCACGACAAAGAGCGTCGGGCAACTACCGTCCTCCTTGGCGCAAGACAAAGAAGCGTGCGAAGAAGTAAAAGATAGGGGAACTCAACCAAGCAATCGAGAAACGCTGGAACTCCAAATTTCAATTAACAGGTTGCAAACCAGCTATAGAAAGCAAATGAACAACCGCGTCCGACACGTAGTCTAGTATTCTCACCATAGCAGAGCTAAGTGTTGCCACTAGGATGTGGGAGGGAGCCCCCGAGGCCCAAGGGCGGCACTCCGGAGACTTCGGGGTGTGTACAGCCCCACTAATTATTACATGAGTGTCACAGGTGGATATCTTCACGGGCACTGGGCCTTGCTTCATGGGTAGAACTTCCAAAGGTGTTGGATGCTCCACGCGTTCTGGATGGGGATACCATCTTGCGTCTCTAGGCGCACAGCGCCAAGCCTGGAGACGCGGGCAATCCTAAACGGTCCCTCCAACATGGCTGAGATTTTATGCAGCCCTTCCCTGGACAAGATCGCCCACCTCGAGCATCCTAAAGCAGACGCAACGGCAGTTGGTACCGCCGCAACGCCTGCTGGTACATTGCCACACGGAGCGAGGCTTGGCAGCGGCGTTCCTCCCCCAGCACGAGGTCCATCCCCTGCATGGCGCCCTGACGTGCCTCGTCAAACGCCAAGACCCGTGCGGAGCGATGCTTGACCTTGTGAGGGAGAATCTCTTCGGCTTCGTAGACGAGGAAGAACGGAGACTCGCCCGTTGGCTTGGTGGCAGTGGTGCGGATGGACCATAGCACAGACTAGAGCTCGTTGTGCCAGCCTCTGCCCCAGGCGTCGAGCTTCTTCTTGAAGGTCCTTGTTTTAAGGCCTCTCTAAACCTCCGCATTGGCGCGCTCGGCTTGGCTGTTGCTTCTGGGTGGTGCCACTGAGGCATAGCATATCTGCGTTCCAAGGTTAGCATAATATGTTTTGAAAAGATTGCTAGTGAGTTGCGAGCCGTTGTTGGTGATGATGCAATTAGGGACTCCGAACCGGCTCACGGGGCCCTTGATGAACTTGACTGTGGAGCCGGCTGGGATGGTGCAGACGACTTCCACCTCCGCTCCCTTGGTGAACTTGTCGATGGCAACGTAAAGGTAGCGGTAGCCCCCGGGCGCTCAAGGGAATGGACCCAGGATATCCAGCCCCCAGACCCCAAACGGCCATGAGAGTGGCATAGTCTGGAGGCCCTAAGCGGGCTGGTCGATTTGCTTGGCTTGGAACTGGCAGGCCTCACAGGATCTCACCAGCTCGGCTGCATCGTTGAGTGTCGCGGGCGTGTAGAATCCCCTGCGGAACGTCTTGCCCACCAAGGAATGCGATGACGAATGATGCCCGCAGTCTCCACCGTGTATGTCAGCTAGCAGTTTGCACCCTTGCTTCCTGAAGATGCATCGCAAGGAAACATCATCGGTAGCTTGCCAAGCCATGCGCCCCGCGTCCTCCTCCTTCTCCGGCAGGGTTCCTTGCAGTAGGTACGTCTTGAGTTCTTCAGTCCAGCACCCCTCCTGGGGGTTCGAGTGCGAGGAGCAGACGCGCTCCTAAGGTCGGGCCACAGGAGGGGGCTTCTGAGGTTGGCGGCGGGGGAAGTTCCTCCTGAGGCAACATAGGCTCCGTGGCAGGAGGGGCCGCTGAGGGCTTAAAGAGTCGCTCCTCGAAGACGCCGGGCTCTTGGAGCTGATGCCTTGACGCCTGAGGGAGTCCTGGATTAAGGGGTGTCCGGATAGCCGGACTATAACCTTTGGCCGGACTCTTGGACTATGAAGATACAAGATTGAAGAGTTCGTCCCGTGTCCAGATGGGACTTCCATTGGCGTGGAAGGCAAGCTTGGCAATACGGACATGTAGATCTCCTCCCATTGTAACCGACTCTGTGTAACCCTAGCCCTCTCCGGTGTCTATATAAACCAGAGGGTTTTAGTCCATAGGACGAACGGCAATCATACCATAGGCTAGCTTCTAGGGTTTAGCCTCTTTGATGGTAGATCTACTCTTGTACTACCCATATCATCAATATTAATCAAGTAGGAGTAGGGTTTTACCTCCATCGAGAGGGCCTGAACCTGGGTAAAAACATTGTGTCCCTTGTCTCATGTTACCATCCGCCTAGACACACAGTTCGGGACCCCCTACCCGAGATCCGCCGGTTTGACACCGACATTGGTGCTTTCATTGAGAGTTCCTCTCTGTCATCACCTTTAGGGCCGATGGCTCCTCCGATCATCAACAGCGATGCGGTCCAGGGTGAGACCTTTCTCCCGGACAGATCTTCGTGTTCGGCGGCTTTGCACTGCGGGCTAATTCGCTTGGCCATCTAGAGCAGATTGAAAGCTACGCCCCTGGCCGTCTGGTTAGATTTGGAAGTTTGAACTACACGGATGACATCCGCGGAGACTTGATCTTCGATGGATCCGAGCCGCAACCAAGCGCGCCGCACTGTCACGATGGGCATGACTTAGCTCTACCGCCGAACAGTGCCCTGGAGGCCGCACCCGCAACAGCTCCAACCCTTATCTCGGAGCCAACTGCACCGATCGAGGGCGGGTGTCTAGACACCGCCTCGGGGGCTGCAGTCTCAACGGCGATCGAGCCAAACGCCAGCTTTATCCTCTACGAAGCCCGTGACTCCAAGGTGCCGGACCCTTCTCCGAACTCCGATTGGGCGCCGATTATGGAATTCACCGCCATAGATATCTTTCAGCACTCGCCCTTCAACGATATTCTGAATTCACTAAGGTCTCTCTCTTTGTCAGGAGAGCCCTGGCCGGATTATGGCCAACAGGATTGGGATGTGGACAACGAAGAAATTCGACGCCCACCCACCACCCACTTCGTAGCCACTGTCGACGATTTAACCGACATGCTTGACTTCGACTCCGAAGACATCGACGGTATGGACGACGATGTAGGAGGCAAACAGGAACCAGTGCCCACAGGGCACTGGACAACCACCCCATCCTACGATGTATACATGGTGGACACACCCAAAGGAAACGACGAGGACGAACGGGAGGACGCAACGAAGGGTCGTTCCTCTGAAAAGCAGTCAAAGCGGCGGCGTAAGCGCCGCTCCAAGCCCCGCCCCGACAAAGACAGCGGTCATACAAACCCAGCCACAGAGCAGGGTGAGCCGGCGAACGATGAACATGGCATCGAGCAACCGTCCGAACAAGGCAACTTGGATAAACAAACCGCACAACCCGTCCCCGGCGAAGATAACAGTCCGTACGACCTCATGCCGGACAAGTTCCTGGAGCAGAAGAACCTCCACAAAAGGCTCGTCGCCACTGCGCGTAGCCTGAAAAAGTAGAAGCGGAAGCTCAAAACTGCGGAAGATGCACTCAGAATCAGGTGGAGCAAAGTACTCAACACCGCAGACAAATACGGCGACAGTCGCCACACAAAAAGCTACCCGAAGCGAAAGCTCCTGCCTGAATTTGATGAGGAGGCCTTAGAACCTCCGCAATCAACCAATGAGGAAGCCACCCGGTCGGATAAACGACCCCATGGCCAATATAGAGCGGCAAGAGGCGCCGCACACAAGCCAGCACGCGACCCACTCAAGGATTCGCATCAAAAAGATGGCCCAACCAGATCTATCTACGGGCCAAGAAAGCAAGCTTTAGTAAGCAATGCAACACAACAAACATCCGAACACTACGGCACACCAAAATATACAGGGGTGCCGCACACCCCCTATGTTTCACCGATGAGGTGCTGGACCATGAAGTTCCAGCGGGATTCAAGCCCGTAAACATAGAGGCGTACGACGGAACGACAGACCCTGGAGTCTGGATTGAAGACTATATCCTCCATATACATATGGCCAGAGGAGATGACCTCCACACCATAAAATACTTACCCCTCAAGCTCAAAGGGCCAGCCCGGCATTGGCTTAAAGGCCTTCCCAAAAACACCATTGGAAGTTGGGAAGAGCTCGAGGATGCTTTTCAGGCAAATTTTCAAGGGACCTATGTCCGGCCTCCGGATGCAGACGATTTAAGTCATATAACTCAATAGCCCGGAGAGTCAACTCGGAAACTCTGGAACAGATTTCTTACTAAAAAGAACCAGATAGTCGACTGTCCGGACGCCGAAGCCTTAGCAACTTTCAAACACAGCGTTCGAGACGAATGGCTCGCTAGACACCTCGGCCAAGAAAAGCAAAGAACAATGGCCGCATTAACAAGACTCATGACCCGCTTTTGCGCAGGAGAGGATAGCTTGTTGGCAAGATGCAGCACCAGCGACCCAAGTACATCCGAAGTTAGGGACAGAAACAGGAAACCGCGTCGTAGCAAGGACCAACGCTGAAATAAGGGAAACAGCCCAAAGAGCACAGCAGTCAACACCGGATTCAAAAGCTCTCGGCAGGGTCAGAAAAAGCTGCCCCTCAAGGATAACTCAATAGCCCGGCCTCCGGATGCAGACGATTTAAGTCATATAACTCAATAGCCCGGAGAGTCAACTCGGAAACTCTGGAATAGATTTCTTACTAAAAAGAACCAGATAGTCAACTGTCCGGACGCCGAAGCCTTAGCAACTTTCAAACACAGCGTTCGAGACGAATGGCTCGCCAGACACCTCGACCAAGAAAAGCAAAGAACAATGGCCGCATTAACAAGACTCATGACCCGCTTTTGCGCAGGAGAGGATAGCTTGTTGGCAAGATGCAGCACCAGCGACCCAAGTACATCCGAAGTTAGGGACAGAAACGGGAAACCGCGTCGTAGCAAGGACCAACGCTGAAATAAGGGAAACAGCCCAAAGAGCACAGCAGTCAACACCGGATTCAAAAGCTCTTGGCAGGGTCAGAAAAAGCTGCCCCTCAAGGATAACAGGGATGAGTTATCTAGCCTAAACAAAATCTTGGACAAAATATGTCAAATCCACAGCACTCCCGGGAAGCCTGCAAACCATACCCACAGAGAATGTTGGGTCTTCAAGCAATTCGGCAAACTCAACGCCGAACACAAGGGGCTCGATACACCAAGTGAGGACGATGACGAACCCCACAAGCAGAGCACTGGGAAACAAAAGAATTTCCCACAAGAAGTCAAAACAGTAAACTTACTTCATGTGACAAAAGGGAAAAACAAAGTGGCGCCTATAGAGATATGGGCCATGCGACCTATCACAAAGGAGTCTCGCCACTGGTTGTTAAAACCGATCACCTTTGACCATCAGGATTACACCGAAAGTTTCCGGAACTCAGGTTGGACCGCCTTGGTATTAGATCCGATAATCGACGGATTCCACTTTACACAAGTCCTGATGGACGACAGCAGTGGTCAAAACCTGCTATATCAGGACACAGTCCGCAAAATGGGGATGGACCCAACAAAAATTCGCCATAGCAACACTTCCTTTAAAGGAGTAACGCCAGGCCCGGATGCCCATTGCACGGGTTCTCTCCTGCTAGAAGTAATGTTCCGTTCCCCCGATAACTTTCGCCGCGAAAAGCTAACATTCCACATCGCCCCATTTTCAAGTGGCTATCAAGAACTACTGGGACATGAAGCTTTCGCCCGCTTTAACGCAATACCGCATTATGCATCTCTCACGCTTAAGATGCCCGGCCCACAAGGCATCATCTCACTAAAGGGAAACATTGAATGCTCCTCACGCGCAGAAGACTATACGGCTGCCTTGACAGCCACACATTAAAACAGCTTCACCAACAAAAGCATCTAATAGGTCATTAAGACCACGGAGACGGCTAGGCGAGTCCGGAGCAAACTTATAATTGATAAAGGTTTTTGTAGCCGTACACCCCTATACAAGGGACTCCGCATATGTAAAATAAGCGACAATAAGGCTCAATTTTCCCCATCTTGAATTATACTTTGTTTACTTAGTACAACATATATTTCGCACGACTATTCTTATTTCAACTAAGTTCCTCTCTTTTATAGATGAACACCATGCTACACCCGTCCAGGACACGGCGCAACGGAGACACAGGCGCAGACGTGCAGCAGGGACCCGTACCAAGGATTCTCTTTAGATTAAGACCCTGCGTAAACCTTTTTCACTGTCTCTTTTTGATGCACATCCCCCGGATTCACAGTATAACTGAGGAGGAGGCTGGCGTCTTGGCATGTGGCCATGTTAGAATTTCGCACGTACTTGCACACCAGGGGCTTATTATCATGGGCACTGCTCAGCCCGTTTTTATAAAGACCGAATACCTTAGGGAGTGTTCGGCGTCATGAGTTTGGCCTTATATGCATCAGCTCTGAATCATGTCTTTGGTCAAATGTTGGGTTTGCCCGGCTCCTGTGTTTTGCTGCCTTACGTTCCACTCTATCGGCTAACGCGGCACCAGGAGAACTACTGCGATTGTGCCTCGGTTTAGCCAGGCGAGCACCTCAGTAGAGAAAGCCAAAAACTGACTGTCATGATATAGCGTGAGACAGGTCAACCACTCGATGACCTATCAGAGTCTTCGGGATTCCTCCACATTAACGAAGGGCCATTTCCTAGCCAGGCACACATGCGCCCCGAGTTTGAGCGAGCGCGGCGCCATCAGGGGCTATATAGTAGCCCCCCTGTCAAACTCCTATGGCTAAGTGAAAGTGATAAAGCATTATAGTCCGGTTGCCTAGTTCGCTGCGCTATCACCTCCTTCATGGACCAAGACATTGGATCAAGTGTGAGAATGGGCCTTCTGCAAACACCCCCGCATTATATGCGTGGGGGCTGAAGCCGACGACTGCCATCTTTCAAATCATATACACATATACCTCAACAGCCGCACAGGAGGCATTATAATACTTGCAGGCACAAGTATAAAAAGCTTCTACAATTCATCAAAATATTGTTTTACAATAATACACGTTATTCAAACATAATATCCTTCGAGCACTGCGTCTCTATTAAACGAGCGCCTTGCAAAACTTCCTGAAAATAGTGCTCAGCAGGTATTCGGCCTCCGTCCGAATCTTGGGATGCAACAGCGACGGCCTCCATCTCCGCCCAGTATGTCTTGACGCGGGCAAGGGCCATCCGCGCACCCTCTATGCATGCTGACCTCTTCATCGCATTGATATGCGGCACGGCACCAAGGAACTGCTGCACCAAGCTAAAATAACTGTTCGGCTTTGGCCTTTTCGGCCACAGATTATTAACGACATCATTCATGGCGAGTCCGGACAACCTATTTAGTTCGGCCCATTCGGCCAAACGATCGGTCAATGGAAGCGGACGCTCCGGATTGTTGAATTGTGACCAGAAGAGCTTCTCCACTTAGCTATCTTTCTGATCTCAAAAATGTTCGGCCGCATCAGTGGCACTCGTAGCTAAATCCAGATATGCGTCCGCTGAACTCCACATCCGGTCCAATGGAGCGTATTTAGGATCTCTGAACTTCATCCGCGGCATAAAGGGCTTTCCAGCCGCGATATCTCTGGCCTGACGCAGCTCCTCCTTCATTGCTCTCATCGCAGAACGAGCATCCTTGGCCGCTGTAGTGGCCTTCTCCAGGTCTGTCTGCTCCACCCGATCTTCTTCTTCAAGAAGCTTGCAGCGGTCAGCAGCGTTCTTTAACTTCACAGCCATTTCGGCCATTTCCTTCTTGCTTCGGCAGTGAGCAGCTTGTTCGGCTTTCAGCTCTTCAATTGCATTTACGGCAGCCGCATCACTTCTCCTGGCTTGCTCCTTGGCTCGGGCAAGTTCCGCCCGAAGGTTCTCCATAGCAGCGGCCCCATCTGCATCAAGCGCACACACTGTAAGATACTGGCATCATGCTCCTCTTACCAGGTGTCTCCAGAGAAATTACATACCTTGTGCCTCGTCAAGCCGCTTGTTGACAAGCGCAATGTCAGCATCTGCCACGTCAAGTTGCCGCGTTAGCTCGGCAAATTCATCAGTCCGGCTGGCCACCGGACACTTCGCCACCTACATAGGAAGGCAACAAAGTTACACCTGGGACTACGATCCTCTGCGTGTTGTCATCTTCGACAACACACAGAGTCTCAAGGGCTACTATCTACACAGGGCGCATCTTATATGCGAAACTGTCAAAAGGTACATCACCTCGCGTACCTCAAAACCTGTCAGTAAACTCCTGACGGCCTCGTGCAACCCGCTTTCAGCGGACGAAATCCTTTCAATTACCGTACCCATCAACGTACGGTGTTCCTCTAAGATAGACGCTCGCCCTAACACATCCTTCAGTTCATCCGACCGAGCACCAGGCGGTGCCGGACTCGTTCGATGGCCTTTTTCAAAGACCGGACACGGATGGCCTTGGGGGGCCATATGATTGCCTTCCGGCCCTGGCGGATTCGGGGAAACCCTCCGCGACGATACCTCAGGATCGCCCGCCTCGTAAGGCGGTACGGCAGGGGGAGGCGTTCCGCTCTCCATCATCTCCGAAAGAAGATCCCCCGAAGATGAGCTCTGCTGAGAAGGGCTGAGATTCGAACTACAAGGTAAAATTTCGGTTATTTTCCTCAGAAATAAAACAAGGATTTCTCTCATTTTAAACCTCCCCTCTCTACTTACGGCTCGATGGAGGGCTGATCCCCTTGAGGGCATAGTACGGCCGAGGCATCCCCCGGCACAGGACCCTCTGGCGAAGATTTCTTCCCCCGCTTTGAGACCATGGACTCCGGGTCTTCAGAGGCAGTCCTCTTCCTCCCCTGAGTAGAGGAATTTTCGATTCCTTCTTTCAGACAGCCTCCTTCGGGGAGGTAGCAGCTTATTTGTCCCCCCCCTTCCCTTTCTTCCGAAGGCACGATCTCCAGCATCCTGGTTAACACGGGATCCGGCGAGGTCTCGGGAAGGGGGGCCGGACACCTGATTAACTTCGCCTTCGCTAGCCACTCCTGTTTCAAAGACAACTCTTTTAAGGGTGATGTTGTGATAAATGAACAGATGGTGTGTCCGGGCACAGGGCTACTTACTTGAGTATCCGGACGATTGCAGCTCAGACCTGCGTCCTCCGTAGAATCTGGACACACTACTTGTGGTCCGAAGAACAATTTGTACATCTCCACGGGCGTCATGCCAAGAAAATGTTGGAGAACTCGTGGTCCCTCCGGGTTGAACTCCCATAGGCGGAGGGGCGACGTTTGCAGGGCAGAACTCGGCGAATTAACATAACCTGCGTCACCATGACCAGACTGATGTCTCTTTCTAGGAGATCTCGGATGCGGCCCTGCAACAGGGGCACGTCCTTTGCCGACCCCCAGTCCAGCCCCTTATTGACCTATGACGCCAGTCGTGGCGGGGGACTCGAGCGGAAAGCAGGCAGCGCCACCCACTTGGTGCTCCTGGGAGCTGTGATATAAAACCACTCTTGTTGCATAAGCTGAACTCCTCTTGAAAAGAGCCCTCGGGCCATGGAGCGTCAGCATTCTTGCTTATAACAGCACCTCCGCACTCCGCGTGCTGTCCCTCAATCATCTTCAGCTCTACTTTAAAGGTCTTAAGCCACAGTCCGAAGTGAGGAGTAATACGGAGGAAGGCTTCGCACACGACAATGAACGATGAGATGTGAAGGATGGACTCCAGGGCTAAGTCGTGAAATTCCAGCCCATAATAAAACATGAGCCCCCTCACGAAGGGATCCGTCGCGAAGCCTAGCCCTCGGAGGAAGTGAGACACGAACACCACGCTCTCACCAGGCTTGGGAGTAGGAATAACCTGCCCGTGAGCAGGCAGCCTATGCGAGATTTCACTGGTCAAAAACCTGGCCTCTCTCAGCTTTAGCACGTCTTCCTCCGTGACGGAGGAAGGCGTCCATCGGCCTCGAAGGTCGGAGCCGGACATCGTCGAAGGTCCGAAGCGCCTGAAATCTGGGGCCTTGGGTGTTGGAACTCGAGGCGAAGGGCGAATTCGATTGAGATCAAAAGAAAGGAGTAAGGCCTTGGTCTCTTTATAAGAGGTTGAATACCAAGAGCCCTCCCCGTGACCGTTTGGGACTCACCTTTGATCGAGGAGACACACCAACGGGCACGATTGGGTTACCCACGTCTGTATTGATGAGAATCCCGTAAATAAAGGGAACACGATCTCTGCTTCCACAAGACGTGCCAAGGAAACCGCCTCGCAAAACACGCTGAGGTGGGACAGTAAAAACGGTTCAAATAAAGGCTTGGCTGTGGTGTGATGACACGCTACGGAATACGTCAGCAGATTAGACTTGTGTAAATATTATTCTCTCTATGGCAGTATGTGGAACTTATTTTGCAGAGTCGGACACTATCCTTGTGTTCAAAATCTTCTATGAAGTATTTGGAGGAGGAACCTGCCTTACAATGCCGAAGACAATCTGCGCGTCGGACTCGTCGTCATTGAAGCCTGGTTCAAGGGCTACTGAGGGAGTGCTGGATTAAGGGGTGTCCGGATAGCCGGACTATAACCTTTGGCCGGACTCTTGGACTATGAAGATACAAGATTGAAGACTTCGTCCCGTGTCCGGATGGGACTTTCCTTGGCGTGGAAGGCAAGCTTGGCAATACAGATATGTAGATCTCCTCCCATTGTAACCGACTCTGTGTAACCCTAGCCCTCTCCGGTGTCTATATAAACCGGAGGGTTTTAGTCCATAGGACGAACGACAATCATACCATAGGCTAGCTTCTAGGGTTTAGCCTCTTTGATCTCGTGGTAGATCTACTCTTGTACTACCCATATCATCAATATTAATCAAGCAGGAGTAGGGTTTTACCTCCATCGAGAGGGCCCGAACCTCGGTAAAAACATTGTGTCCCTTGTCTCTTGTTTGTGCCGCGGGGCTATGCTGCAGTTCCAGGCCCGAGAATTTCTTCTCCATTTTGCGTACCTCCGCGAGGTATGCCTCCATGTGCTCGTCCTTTGGCTCATACACCTTGTTAGAAAAGTTGACGAGGAGCTGAGAGTCGCCCTTGATGGTGAGGCACTTGATGTCTACTACACAACCTTCTTCTTGTAGACGTTGTTGGGCCTCCAAGTGTAGAGGTTTGTAGGACAGTAGCAAATTTCCCTCAAGTGGATGACCTAAGGTTTATCAATCCGTAGGAGGCGTAGGATGAAGATGGTCTCTCTCAAGCAACCCTGCAACCAAATAACAAACGGTCTCTTGTGTCCCCAACACACCCAATACAATGGTAAATTGTATAGGTGCACTAGTTCGGCGAAGAGATGGTGATACAAGTGGTATATGGATAGTAGATAATAGTTTTTGTAATCTGAAAATATAAAAACAGCAAGGTAACTAATGATAAAAGTGAGCGTAAACGGTATTGCAATGATAGTAAACAAGGCCTAGGGTTCATACTTTCGCTAGTGTAAGTTTCTCTCAACAATAATAACATAATTGGATCACATAAATATCCCTCAACATGCAACAAAGAGTCACTCCAAAGTCACTAATAGCGGAGAACAAACGAAGACATTATGGTAGGGTACGAAACCACCTCAAAGTTATTCTTTCCAATCAATCCATTGGGCTATTCCTATAAGTGTCACAAACAGCCCTAGAGTTCGTACTAGAATAACACCTTAAGACACACATCAACCAAAACCCTAATGTCACCTAGATACTCCAATGTCACCTCAAGTATCTGTGGGTATGATTATACGATATGTGTCACACAATCTCAGATTCATCTATTCAACCAACACATAGGACCTCAAAGAGTGCCCCAAAGTTCTACCAGAGAATCACGATGGAAACATGTGCAAACCCCTATGCATAGGTTCATGGGCGGAACCCGCAAGTTGATCACCAAAACATACATCAAGTGAATCACGTGGCATCCCATTGTCACCATAGATACGCACGGCAAGACATACATCAAGTGTTCTCAGATCTTTAAAGACTCAATCCGATAAGATTACTTCAAAGGGGAAACTCAATTCATTACAAGAGAGAAGAGGTGGAGGAGAAACATAGGATCCAACTATGATAGCAAAGCTCGCGATACATCAAGATCGTGCCAAATAAAGAACACGAGAGAGAGAGAGAGATCAAACACATAGCTACTAGTACATACCCTCAGCCCCGAGGGTGAACTACTCCCTCCTCGTCATGGAGAATGCCGGGATGATGATGATGGCCACCGGAGAGGGATTCCCCCTCCGGCAGGGTGCCGGAACGGGTCTAGATTGGTTTTCGGTGGCTACGGAGGCTTCTGGCGGCGGAACTCCCGATCTATGCTCCTTTCTGGAAGTTTTACGATACGTAGGTATATATGGGGTGACTCTTTGTTGGAGTGCCCCAGGGGGGTGGGCGTGCCCCTACCCTCGTGAGCTCCTCCTTCATCTTCTAACGTAGGGTCCAAGTCTATCTGGTAGGTTTCCTTCCAAAAATAACTTCTCTAGTTGATTTCGTTCCGTTTCGACTCCGTTTGATATTCTTTTTCTTCGAAACACTGAAATAGGCATAAAACAGCAAATCTGGGTTGGGCCTCCGGTTAATAGGTTAGTCCCAAAAATAATATAAAAGTGGAAAATAAAGCCCAATATTGCCCAAAACAGTAGATAATATAGCATGGAGCAATCAAAAAGTATAGATACGTTGGAGACGTATCAAGCATCCCCAAGCTTAATTCCTGCTCGTCCTCGAGTAGGTAAATGCGAAAAGGATAATTTTTGATGTGGAATGCTAGTTGGCATAATTTCAATGTAATTCTTTTAAATTGTGGCATGAATATTCAGATCTGAAAGATTCAAGACAAAAGTTCATATTGACATAAAAATAATAAAACTTCAAGCATACTAACAAAGCAATTATGTCTTCTCAAAATAACATGGCCAAAGAAAGTTATCCCTACAAAATCATATACTCTGGCTATGCTCCATCTTCACCACACTAAATATTTAAATCATGCACAACCCCGATGACAAGCCAAGCAATTGTTTCATACTTTTTATGTTCTCAAACTTTTTCAATCTTCACGCAATACATGAGCGTGAGCCATGGACATAGCACTATAGGTGGAATAGAATGGTGGTTGTGGAGAAGACAAAAAGGGAGAAGATAGTCTCACATCAACTAGGCGTATCAACGGGCTATGGAGATGCCCATCAATAGATATCAATGTGAGTGAGTAGGGATTGCCATGCAACGGATGCACTAGAGATATAGTATATGAAAGCTCAACAAAAGAAACTAAGTGGGTGTGCATCCAACTCGCTTGCTCACGAAGACCTAGGGCATTTTGAGGAAGCCCATCATTGGAATATACAAGCCAAGTTCTATAATGAAAGATTCCCACTAGTATATGAAAGTGACAACATAGGAGACTCTCTATCATGAAGATCATGGTGCTACTTTGAAGCACAAGTGTGGTAAAAGGATAGTAACATTGTCCCTTCTCTCTTTTTCTCTCATTTTTTATTATTTTTTTATTTGGGCCTTTTCTCCTTTTTTATGGCCTCTTTTATTTTTTTTATTTGGGCTTCTTTGGCCTCTTTTTTTCGTCCGGAGTCTCATCCCGACTTGTGGGGGAATCATAGTCTCCATCATCCTTTCCTCACTGGGACAATGCTCTAATAATGATGATCATCACACTTTTATTTACTTACAACTCAAGAATTACAACTCGATACTTAGAACAAAATATGACTCTATATGAATGCCTCCGGCGGTGTACCGGGATGTGCAATGACTCATGAGTGACATGTATGAAAGAATTATGAACGGTGGCTTTGCCACAAATACGATGTCAACTACATGATCATGCAAAGCAATATGACAATGATGAAGTGTGTCATAATAAACGGAACGGTGGAAAGTTTGCATGGCAATATATCTCGGAATTGCTATGGGAATGCCATAATAGGTAGGTATGGTGGCTGTTTTGAGGAAGATATAAGGAGGTTTATGTGTTATAGAGCGTATCATATCACGGGGTTTGGATGCACCAGCGAAGTTTGCACCAACTCTCAATGTGAGAAAGGGCAATGCACGATACCGAAGAGGCTAGCAAGGGTGGAAGGGTGAGAGTGCGTATAATCCATGGACTCAACATTAGTCATAAAGAACTCACATACTTATTGCAAAAATCTACAAGTCATCAAAAACCTCGGCACTACGCGCATGCTCCTTGGGGGATAGATTGGTAGGAGAAGACCATCGCTCGTCCCCGACCGCCACTCATAAGGAGGACAATCAAATAACACCTCATGTTTCAAATTTGTTACACAACGTTTACCATACGTGCACGCTACGGGACTTGCAAACTTCAACACGACTTTGATATTATTACCTCCATATCTCAAAACAATCATCAAGCATCAAACTTCTCTTAGTATTCAACACACTCATAAGAGAATTTTATTATTCTTGAATACCTAGCATATTAGGATTTTAAGCAAATTACCATGCTATTTAAGACTCTCAAAATAATCTAAGTGAAGCATGAGAGTTCATCTATTTCTTCAAAATAAAACTACCACCATGCTCTAAAAGATATAAGTGAAGCACTAGAGCAAATGACAAACTACTCCGAAAGATATAAATGAAGATCAATGAGTAGTCGAATAATTATGCAACTATGTGAAGACTATCTAACATTTAATAATTTCAGATCTTGGTATTTTATTCAAACAGCAAGCAAAGCAAAATAAAATGACATTCTAAGAATGACAAACATCATGTGAAGAAGCAAAAACTTAGGATCAACCGATACTGACCAATAATTGTTGAAGAAGAAAGGTGGGATGCCAACCGGGGCATCCCCAAGCTTAGATGCTTGAGACTTCTTGAAATATTATCTTGGGATGCCTTGGGCATCCCCAAGCTTGAGCTTTTGTGTCTTCTTAATTCCTCTCATATCACGGTCTCCCTAAATCTCAAAAGCTTCATCCACACAAAACTCAACAAGGACTCGTGAGATAAGTTAGTATAAACCATTGCAAAAACCTTATCATACTCTACTTTAGAAAATCACTAAAATTATTATTCAACATTGCATACTAAATGCCTCTGCATATTTAATAGTCCTATCCTAAAATAGAATCATTAAAGAAGCAAACATATGCAAACAATGCAAACATAACAGCAATCTGCCTAAACAGGATAGTCTGTAAAGAATGCTGCAACATCCATATGAAATTCCCACTGTAGTAAATTTATCAGAGCTTAATATGCAAAAGGTTTCAACATTTTATCACATTCTGACTTTTCAAGGGAATTATTGCAACAGTGATAAACTTTCTGTTTTTAAACGGCAACATGTATACTTGTAACATAGGCATAGTAAAGGCTATCAATGCCACTTTTATTGAAATAAAAGATGCAAAACATTGTTCTAAATAACAGCAAGAAAATCCTAAAAAAATAAATTGATGCTCCAAGCAAAACACATATCATGTGGCGAAAAAAAATATAGCTCCAAGTAAAGTTACCGATGAACAAAGACGAAAGAGGGGATGCCCCAGCTTAGACTCTTGGCTATCCTTGAATATTACCTTGGGGTGCCTCCGTCATCCCCAAGTTTAGGCTATTTCCACTCCTTATTCCATAGTCCATCGAATCCTTACCCAAAACTTGAAAACTTCACAACACAAAACTTAACAGAAAACTCGTAAGCTCCGTTAGCGAAAGAAAACAAAACACCACTTCAAGGTACTGTAATGTACTCATTCTTTATTTATATTGGTGTTAAACCTACTGTATTCTAACTTCTCTATGGTTCATAAACTATTTTACTAGCCATAGATTCATCAAAATAAGTAAACAACACATGAAAAAACAGAATCTGTCAAAAACAGAACAGTCTGTAGTAATCTGGATCAAACGTATACTTCTGGAACTCATAAAATTCTCAAATAAATTGCTGGACGTGAGGAATTTGTCTATTAATCGTCTGCAGAAAGAATTAACTACATAGCACTCTCCAAATAAAAATGGCAGCGATTCTCATGAGCACTAAAGTTTCTGTTTTTGACAGCATGATCAACAAGACTTTCCCCAAGTCTTCCCAAAGGTTCTACTTGGCACAAACATTAATTAAAAGCATAAAACCACATCTAAACAGAGGCTATATGAATTATTTATTACTAAACAGGAACAAAAAGCAAGGAACTAAAAATAAAATTGGGTTGCCTCCCAACAAGCTTTATCGTTTAATGCCCCTAGCTAGGCATGATGATTTCAATGATGCTCACATAAAGGATAAGAATTGGAACATAAAGAGAGCATCATGAAGAATATGACTAGCACATTTAAGCCTAAACGACTTCCTATGCATAGGGATTTTGTGAACAAACAACTTATGGGAACAATAATCAACTTGCATAGGAAGGTAAAGCAAGCAAAACTTCAAGATTTTAAGCACATAGAGAGGAAACTTGATATTATTGCAATTCCTACAAGCATATATTCCTCCCTCATAATAATTTTCAGTAGTATCATGAATGAATTCAACAATATAACCAGCACCTAAAGCATTCTTTTCATGATCTACGAGCATAGAAAATTTACTACTCCCCACATAGGCAAATTTCTTCTCATGAATAATAGTGGTAGCAAACTCAACAAAATAACTATCATGTGATTGAAAATTAAGATCAAGATGACAAGTTTCATGGTTATCATTATTCTTTAAAGCATACGTGTCATCACAATAATCATCATAGATAGAAGACATGCTTTCATCATAGTAAATTTGCCCATCAAAGCTTGGGGGACAAGAAATATCATCTTCATCAAACATAGCTTCCCCAAGCTTGCGGCTTTGCATATCATTAGCATCATGGATATTCAAGGAATTCATACTAACAAAATTGCAATCATGCTCATCATTCAAATATTTAGTGCCAAACATTTTATAGATTTTTTCTTCTAGCACTTGAGCACAATTTTCCTTTCCATCATACTCACGAAAGATATTAAAAAGATGAAGCGTATGAGACAAACTTAATTCCAGTTTTTTATAGTTTTCTTTTATAAACTAAACTAGTGATAAAACAAGAAACTAAAAGACTCAATTGCAAGATCTAAAGATATACCTTCAAGCACTCACCTCCCCGGCAACGGCGCCAGAAAAGAGCTTCATGTCTACTACACAACCTTCTTCTTGTAGACGTTGTTGGGCCTCCAAGTGCAGAGGTTTGTAGGATAGTAGAAAATTTCCCTCAAGTGGATGACCTAAGGTTTATCAATCTGTAGGAGGCGTAGGATGAAAATGGTCTCTCTCAAGCAACCCTGCAACCAAATAACAAAGAGTCTCTTGTGTCCCCAACACACCCAATACAATGGTAAATTGTATAGGTGCACTAGTTCGGCGAAGAGATGGTGATACAAGTGGTATATGGATAGTAGATAATAGTTTTTGTAATCTGAAAATATAAAAACAGCAAGGTAACTAATGATAAAACTGAGCGTAAACGGTATTGCAATGATAGTAAACAAGGCCTAGGGTTCATACTTTCGCTAGTGTAAGTTTCTCTCAACAATAATAACATAATTGGATCACATAACTATCCCTCAACATACAACAAAGAGTCACTCCAAAGTCACTAATAGCGGAGAACGAACGAAGACATTATGGTAGGGTACGAAACTACCTCAAAGTTATTCTTTCCAATCAATCCATTGGGCTATTCCTATAAGTGTCACAAACAGCCCTAGAGTTCGTACTAGAATAACACCTTAAGACACACATCAACCAAAACCCTAATGTCACCTAGATACTCCAATGTCACCTCAAGTATCCATGGGTACGATTATACGATATGTGTCACACAATCTCAGATTCATCTATTCAACCAACACATAGGACCTCAAGGAGTGCCCCAAAGTTCTACCGGAGAATCACGACGAAAACGTGTGCCAACCCCTATGCATAGGTTCATGGGCGGAACCTGCAAGTTGATCACCAAAACATACATCAAGTGAATCATGTGGCATCCCATTGTCACCACAGATATGCACGGCAAGACATACGTCAAGTGTTCTCAAATCTTTAAAGACTCGATCCGATAAGATTACTTCAAAGGGGAAACTCAATTCATTACAAGAGAGAAGAGGGGGAGGAGAAACATAGGATCCAACTATAATAGCAAAGCTCGCGATACATCACGATCGTGCCAAATCAAGAACACGAGAGAGAGAGAGAGAGAGAGATCAAACACATAGCTACTGGTACATACCCTCAGCCCCGAGGGTGAACTACTCCCTCCTCATCATGGAGAGCGCCGGGATGATGATGATGGCCATCGGAGAGGGATTCCCCCTCCGACAGGGTGTTGGAACGGGTCTAGATTGGTTTTCGGTGGCTACGGAGGCTTCTGGCGGCAGAACTCCCGATCTATTCTCCTTTCTGGAAGTTTTAGGATACGTGGGTATATATGGGTGAAAGGAGTACATCGGTGTACCGAAGGGGGGCCACGAGGCAGGGGGCGCGCCCTAGGGGGGTGGGCGCGCCCCTACCCTCATGAGCTCCTCCTTCATCTTTTGACGTAGGGTCCAAGTCTATCCGGTAGGTGTCCTTCCAAAAATAACTTCCCCAGTTGATTTCATTCCGTTTCGACTCCGTTTGATATTCCTTTTCTTCAAAACACTGAAATAGGCATAAAACAGCAAATCTGGGTTGGGCCTCCGGTTAATAGGTTAGTCCCAAAAATAATATAAAAGTGGAAAATAAAGCCCAATATTGCCCAAAACAGTAGATAATACAGCATGGAGCAATCAAAAATTATAGATACGTTGGAGACGTATCAGCGGTTCACCCCCAAGGCCGCCGCAGCCTTGAGGCCGACGATCAATCCTTCGTATTCTGTGATGTTGTTGGAGACCTTCTCTCCCCACTGGAAGCAGAGCTGCACAGCGTAGTAGAGCTTGTCTTGGGTGGGCGAGATGAGCATGGCGCCAGCCCCCGTGCCCTGGTGTGTGAAAGCACCATCAAAGTACATGACCCAGCCGTCTGGTGCTTTGCTCCCTGGCGAGAGAGATCGGTTCTAGCCCGCTTCAGGCCTTGGAGCGTCCGTCCATTCCGCCACGAAGTTGGCGAGTGTGGCTCCCTTGATGACCCTGGTGGTGCTAAACTCCAGCTGGAATTCCTGCAACTCGATGTTCCATTCGGCGACCCTCCCCGCATCATTGGAGCTCCGGAGCACCCTCTCCAGTGGGTATGCCGAGATGACCTTGATGGGTGGCCTTGAAAGAAATGGCGTAACTTGCGCGAGGCCATGAGGAGCGTGAGAAGAAGCTTCTGCGGCATGGGGTAGCGCGCCCGTGTGTCTCGTCACACTGTGCTGACGAAGTACACCAGGTGCTCGACGAGGATGGGAGTTTTGGTGGGGCCCGAAATCTCCTGAGGCTGGGGGTCCTTAGGAGGTAGGTCGCCTAACAGGGCTACCGTGACCTTGTGAGGGTCGTCTTGTGGCGCCTGGTCATCTGCTGGCGCTACTGCGGCTTCAGCGGCGCCATCTTGGTGCTGCATCATTCCGACCGAATGCACGGCGTCATGTGGCAGGCTCCTGGCCTGGTGCTCCTCCCGGATGGCCACCAGTGCCGCGCTAGCCTAATGAACCATGGTGGCCAGGTAAAGCACCAAGGGCTCGAGGGGATGCTGCGCCATCATCACTAGTGGGCTGGTCAGGTAACTCTTGAGGTCTTGAAATGCTGTGTCGGCCTCCGGGGTCCACTCGAACGGGCCTTTCTTCTTCATTAGCTTGAAGAACACGAGGGCACGCTCCCCCAGCTTGGAGATGAAGCGCCCAGCGAGGTCAAACGACCCACGAGCTTTTGCATTTCCTTGAGAGTCTGCGGCGAGCACATTTCTTCTATTGCTTTGACCTTCTCTGGGTTCGCCTCGATCCCCCTGTGCGACATGAGGAAACCCAGCAGCTTGCCGGAGGGGACGCCGAACATGCATTTCTCTGGGTTGAGCCACAGATCTACCTTGCGCAGGCTGGCAAAAGTCTCCTCCAGATCCTGAATGAGGGTCCTAGCCTCCCGAAATTTTACCACAATGTCGTCAACGTAGGCTTCAGCATTCCTCCCGAGCTGTTGGCCTAGAGCGATGTGCATCAACCGTTGGAAGGTCGCCCTAGCGTTATGTAGCCCGAACGGCTTGCAGGTGTAGCAGTACACCCCGCATGGGTTTAAGTATGTTGTCTTCTATACGTCCTCCAGTGCCATCTTGATCTGGTGGTAACCTGAGAAGGCATCTAGGAAACATAACAGGTCGCACTTAGCAGTGGAGTCGACGATCTGATCGATGCGCGGAAGCGGGAATGGGTCCTGGGGACATGCCTTGTTGAGGTTGGTGAAGTCGACACACATGCGTTCCTTCCTACCCTTCTTGGGCACGACGACGGGGTTTGCCAGCCACTCCGGGTACCGGACTTCGCGGATGACACCTGCCGCCTGTAGCTTGCGGGTTTCCTGGACGATGAAGGACTGCTGCTCTGTGGACTGTCGTCGCGCCTTCTGCTTCACCGGGCGCACATTGGGGCACACCCTCAAGTGTTTCTCGAGTACTCCCCTTGGTACCCCCACCAGCTGCTTGGGCTCCCAGGCGAATACCTCCTTGTTCGCACGCAGGATTTTCACCAATGCCTCTTCTTGGTCCAAGACAAGGTTGGTGCCTATCGTGAAGGTGGCTCTCGAGGCCCCATCATCCACGACCGGTACTTGCTTCGTCTTGTCCAGATCTAGCGAGAATAACTGCTTCTTCTTCGCCGGCGCAGCCCCCTGGGCCCCAGCCGCTGCATCGTCAGTGGGGCGAGCTGCCGCTGCGGCCCAGAAGGCGAGCCTGAGGGCCTTCAAGGCCTCCTTGGCGTCTCCGGCCACAGTAAGGACATCGCTGCTCCCCGGCATCTTCATGAGGTTGTAGGTGGGATGGGTTGCCGCCATGAACGGAGCCAGGGCAGGGTACCCAAGGATGGCGTTGGCCGATGCGAGCGATGTCGAAGTCGATAAGCTCGGTGCGGTACTTGTCGCAGGTGCCGAAGATTGACGGGGTGGCAGATCTTCCCTAGGGGGCTGGTGGAACCACCACCAACTCTGGAGAAGGTCTTGGTGTGACGGAGCCGGCCAAGTGGCACGTGGAGCAAGCTGAAGGATTCCAAGGAGAGCACGTTGTGGCCAGCTCCTCCATCGATGAGGGTCTTGGTAACTGCTACTGAGGGAGTCCTGGATTAGGGGGTCTCCGGACAACCGGACTATATCCTTTGGCCGGACTGTTGGACTATGAAGATGCAAGATTGAAGACTTCGTCCCATGTCCGGATGGGACTCTACTTGGCGTGGAACGCAAGCTAGGCAATACGGATATGTATATCTCCTTCTTTGTAACCGACCTTGTGTAACCCTAGTCCCCTCCAGTGCCTATATAAATAGTAGGGTTTTAGTCCATAGGACAACATACAATCATACCATAGGCTAGCTTCTAGGGTTTAGCCTCTTTTATCTTGTGGTAGATCAACTCTTGTAATACTCATATCATCAAGAACAATCAAGCAGGATGTAGGGTATTACCTCCATCAAGAGGGCCCGAACCTGGGTAAACATCGTGTCCCCTGCCTCCTGTTAGCATCCGCCTTAGACGCACAGTTCGGGACCCCCTACCCGAGATCCGCCGGTTTTGACACTGACATTGGTGCTTTCATTGAGAGTTCCACTGTGTTGTCACCATAAGGCTTGATGACTCCTTCAATCATCGCTAGCGATGCGGTCCAGGGTGAGGTTTCCTCCCCGGACAGATCTTCGTATTCGGTGACTTAGCACTGCGGGCCAATTAGCTTGGCCATCTGGAGCAGATCGAAAGCTACGCCCCTGGCCATCAGGTCAGATTTTAACTTGAACTACATGGCCGATATCCGCGGAGACTTGATCTTCGACAGATTCGAGCACATGCCGGACACGCCGCACAATCGCGACGAGCAAGACGTAACTCTGTCGTCCGACAGTGTTCGGGAGATGGCACCCGCAGCTACTCCGGCCTTTAATCCGGAGCAAGTCGCGCCATCCGAGAGCGGAGGGCTGGACCCCGCCATGGAGGCCGCACTCTCAGTGGTGATAGAGCCGGATACTGACTTCACCCCTTACAAGAGCCGTGTCGTTGAACCACTGGATTTATCCCCAGCCACGGACTCCGAGCCACCTACATCCGTGCCTGTCGAATCCGACAGAGCGCCGATCATGGAGTTCAGCTCCGCGGATATCTTTCAGCACTCACCTTTCGGAGATGTGCTAAATTCATTAAGGTCTCTCTCCCTGTTAGGAGAACCTTGGCAGAACTATGTCCGGCTAGAATGGGATGCGGACGACGAAGAAATTCGCTGCCCACCTACCACCCACTTAGTATCCACTGTCGACGACTTAGCCGACATGCTCGACTTCGACTCGAAGACATCGACAGTATGAACGACGATGCAGGAGATGAACCGGAACCACCGCCCAAAGGGCACTGGACCGCTACTTCATCACATGACGTATACATGGTGGATGCACCCAGAGAGGGCAATGGCGAAGAGACAGCAGAGGATGCACCCTCCAAGCAACCCAAGCGCCGACGTCAGCGGTGCCGCTCTAAGTCCCACCATAGCAAAAACAGCGATAACATCGCAAGAGGAAATAATAGTCCACGCGACTCTGGAAGAAACGACAACTGCACCCCCCGGCGGCAGAACACGATCAATATGAAAACTGCAAACATAGTACGGATCCAACATCTGAACATGATGACACCAAAGATAAGCCTCATCAATCCCCGTCTAGGGAAGAAAACAGTCCGGACGAAGATGCACACATCATCCTGGAAAAGCACTTGGTGCAAGAAAACCTCCGCAGAAGGCTTATTGCCACAACGAGGAGCCTGAAGAAACAGAAGCAAAGGCTCAAGGTCGCACAAGATACGCTCAATAGCAAGTGGAACAAAGTAACAAAGTATGGTGGAAGTTACCATAAAAATAGCTATCCAAAGCGCAAGCTATTACCGGAATTCGATGATGAGGCCTTAGAGCCCATACAGCCGAAAAGTGATACGGCCAACCGGCCGGATCCACCACCCTGTGAATGCGATAGAGCGGCTAACAAAGTCACGCATAAGTCAACACATGATCTATGTGAGAACTTGCGTCAAAAATCTGGCGCGACCAGATCTATCTATGGATCTAGGAAGCGTGCTACGGTACACAACCAACAGCGAATACTACAACCGTCCGAACACCATGGCACATCCCAATACAGGGGTGCCACACACCCCTTATGTTTCACTAATGAGGTGCTGGATCACGAATTCCTAGAGGGATTCAAACCGGTGAACATAGAGGCATACGACGGAACCACAGACCCTGGAGTCTGGATAGAGGACTCCATCCTCCATATTCATATGGCTCGTGGAGACGATCTCCATGCCATTAAATACTTGCCCCTCAAGCTTAAAGGGCCAGCTAGGCACTGGCTGAAAAGCCTCCCCGAAAACTCAATTGAAAGTTGGGAGGAGCTCGAGGACGCTTTTCAGGCCAATTTTCAAGGGACTTATGTCCGACCTCCGAATGCAGACGATTTAAGTCATATAATCCAATAGTCTGGAGACTCCGCCCGAAAGCTTTGGAACAGGTTCCTCACCAAGAAGAACCAAATCGTCGACTGTCCGGACGCCGAAGCCTTAGCAGCATTTAAGCACAGCGTCCGAGACAAATGGCTCGCCAGACACCTCGGTCAAGAAAGCGAGAACAATGGCAGCCCTAACAAGCCTCATGACCCGCTTTTGTGCGGGCGAGGACAGCTGGTTGGCCCGTAGCAGCACCAGCGACCCAAGCACATCCGAAGTCAGGGATGGCAATGGTAAACCACGACGCAACAAAAACAAGCATTGAAATAAAGAGGGCAGCCCAGATAACACGGCGGTAAACGCCGGATTCAAGGGCTCCCGACCAGGTCAGTGGAAAAAGCCTTTCAAAGGCAGCAGAGAAGGACAATCTGGCCTAAACAAAATTCTTGACAAACTCTGTCAGATTCACGGCACCCCAGACAAACCTGCAAATCATACCCACAGAGAATGTTGGGTCTTCAAGCAGGCCGGTAAGCTAAACGCCGAACACAAAGGGGAAGAGATACCAAGCAAAGACGAGGATGAGCCTCGCCAGCAAAGCACCAGAGGACAAAAAAAGTTCCCACCAGAGGTTAAAACAGTAAACGTGATCCGTGTGACAAAGAGGAGAAGCAATCATGCACTCTGATGCACACGCGCCATAGAGCCCGTCACCCCTAGGTTCAACCCCTGGTTGGCCAGCTCGATCACTTTTGATCGTAGGGATCATGATACAAATATCCGGCGCGAAGGACTGACGGCCTTGGTTTTAGACCAAATCATAAATGGGTACCATTTCACACGAGTCCTCATGGACGGTTTCAGTGATCTAAATCTGATATATCAGGACACAGTCCGCACAATGGGGATAGACCCGACACAAATAAGCCACAGTAATACTACCTTCAAGGGAGTAATCCAACGCCATGAGGTCCGCTGTACGGGCTCTCTACTACTAGAGGTGGTATTCGGTTCTCCCGATAACTTCCGAAGCGAAACGTTAACTTTTCACATCGCTCCATTCCGAAGTGATTATCATGTACTACTCGGAAGGGCGGCTTTCGCTCGTTTTAACGCAATACCGCATTATGCTTTTCTCAAGCTCAAGATGCCCGGTCCACGTGGCATCATCACAGTTAGTGGAAATACCAAACGTTTTTTACGCACGTAAGAGGACGCGTCGGCTCTAACAGCCGCAAACTAGACGGCCTCACCAACCAGAAAAAATGGCAGGTCATCAAGACCACAGATACGGTTAGACGAATCCGGCGTTCCATCATATATGCATGAGATTGGTTTTCGAACCCTCATAAACGATACCAGGGGCTTCCCGCGGGTAATCAGGGCCAGCCCGGCTCAACTAGGCTTCTCTTGAATTTTGATAGTTCATTGACAATAACCAATTTTTCCTTTTGGCACGGCAACTTTCACTAAGTTCTTTCCTTTTGCAGATGACAATCGTGCCACACCCGTCCAAGACACGGCACAACGGAGACACAGGCGCAGACGTGCAGCAGGGAGCCACCCAAAGGTTTCTTTTTAGATTAAGACCCTGCGTAAACCTTTTTTACCGTCTCTTGTTGCTCACATCCTCCGGATACTCCACACAACCGAGAAGGATGCTGGCGTTATTGGCATGTGGCCACGCCAGAATATTCCACGTACCTGGACACACGGGGTTTCTTATTAAGGGCATTGTTTAGCCCGGTATATGTTATAAAGACGGAACACCTTAGGGAGTGTTCGGCATCGCGAGTTTGGCCCTATATGTATCAGCTCCGAATCATGTCTTTCGTGAAATGTTGGGTTTGCCCGGCTCCCACGTTTTGGTACCTTACATTCCGTTATATCGGCTAAGGTAGCACTGGGAGAACTACTGCTATTGTGCCCTGGTTCATCCGGATGAGCACCTCAGTAGGGAAAGCCGAAAACTGACTATCATGATATAGCGAGAGACTGGTCAACCACTTGATGACTCAACAGAATCTTCAGGATTCCTCCGCATTAACGAAGGGCCGTTTCCCACTCATGTACGTACGCGCCCCGTATTCGGACGAGCGCAGAAGTATCAGGGGCTATATAGTAGCCCCACTGTCAAACTCCTATGGCTAAGTGAAAGTGTTAAAGCAATATAGTCCGATTGCCTCGTTCGCTGCGCTATCACCTCCTTAACGGACCAAGACGTTGGATCAAGTGTGCATATGCATCTTTTGCGAACACCCCCGCATTATATGCGTGGGGGCGGAAGCCGATGACTGCAAACTTTCAGGTTATATACATATATACATAAACGGCCGCACAGGAGGCATCATAGTACTTTCGGGCAAAAGTATAAATACAGCCTTGATAATTCAGTAAAACATTGTTTGTACAATGGGAATACATGTCACTGGAAAATAATATTCTTTAAGCACTGAGCCTCTATCGAACGAGCGCCTTCAAGAACTTCTTCAAAGTAGTGCTCGGCAGCCACTCGGCCTACGGTCGAACCCTGTGTCGCAATAGTAGTGGCCTCCATCTCCGTCCAGTATGTCTTGACACGGGCAAGGGCCATCTGCGCACCTTCTATGCACGCCGATCTCTTTACAACATCGATGCGTGGCACAACACCAAGGAATTGTTGCACTAAGATAAAGTAGCTATTCGGCCTTGGCCCTCCCGGCCACAGGTGATCCACAATGGACCTCATGGCAAGTCCGGACAACCTATCGAGCTCGGCCCACTCGGCCAATCGCTCATTCAACAGCAACGGACGAACCGGAGCGTGAAACTGTGACCGGAACAGCTTTTCCACTTCAGGACCTTTCTGATCCTTGAAGTACTCGGCCGCATCAGCAGCACTTGCAGCCAAATACATGTACGCGTCCATAGAACTCCATAGCCGGTCCAGAGGAGCATACTTCGGATCTCCGAACTTAGTCCGCAACAAGAAGGGCTTCCCAGACACGATATCTGCAGCTTGATTCAGCTCCTCCTTCGTCGCTCTAATTTTGGAGCGGGCTTCCTTGGCAGCCACCCGGGCCTTCTTCAGGTCCGTCGCCTTCACCCAGTTTTCTTCTTTAAGAAGCTGGTAACGGTCAGCGGCATCTTTTTACTCTACAACCATCTTGGCTGTTTTTTCCTTGCTCTCGCAATGTGCGGCCTGTTCGGCCCTTAACTCTTTGGCTGCCTTTAAAGCGGCCGCATTGCTACTCCTTGCTTGCTCCTTGGCTCGGGCAAGCTCCGCCCGAAGGGTCTCCACGGTGGCAGCTCCATCTACAGTCACAACATATTAAAGATACTGGCATCATGCTACTCTTATTATGTGACGATCACCAGAAAAATCACTCACCCTATGCCTCGTCAAGCCGCTTGTTGACAAGCACGATGTCGTCATCTGCCGCATCAAGTTGCCGCTTTAGCTCGGCACACCCATCAGTCCGGCTAGCCACCGGAGCTTCAGCCACCTGCACATAAAGGCGGTCTGGTTATTACCGGGGACTATGATCCTTTGTTTGCCGCCGTTTTCGATGACAACCAGAGTCTCAGGGGCTACCATCTGCATAGGGCATACCTAATGTACGTGGTACTGTTAAAAACATACATTATTTCACGTACCTCGAAGCCTTTCAGCAGCCTCATAAAGGCTTCATGCAAACCTCTTTCAGCGGATTAAATTCTTTCAATTACCGTACCCGTTAGCGTACGATGCGCTTCCGAGACGGCCGCTTGCCCCAGAAGATCCTTCAGCGTGTCCGAACGCACACTGTACAGACCCTTGCTGTCGCTCTCCTTAGGAGCCGAATACTGGGGATTCTGGGCAGCCAAAGGGTTATCCTTCGGCCCTAGTGGATCCGAAGATACCCTTCGCGACGACACTTCAAGATCGCCCGCTTCTTGAGGTGGGGTGTCCGGGGGAGGCGTTTCGCTCTCCATCATCTCTGGAAGAAGATCCCCTGAAGATGAACTCTGTTGAGAAGGGCTACGATCCGGACTACAATTTATAAGCATCGGTTATTGTCTTCAGAAGTAAGGTAGGATGTTTTCACTATTATGTACTTTTTGATTACTTACAGCTCGGTAGAGGGCTGATCCCCGCACAGACATTGTGCGGTAATAATACCCTTCGAGGCAGGACCCTCTGTTGAAGACTTCTTCTCCCATTTGGAAACCTTAGTTTCTGGATCTTCAGAGGTAGTCCTCTTCCTTCCCCGGGGAGAGATAATGTCAGATTCTTCCCTTTGATTGTCCTCCCTCATGGAGGTGCTCATTCCCCCGGCTGGAATAAGTAGCAAGTGAGGCCCGCTTTCGCCCTCTTTATTCCCCCGTCATCTTCCTTTGAGGACACTGGATAAGGCGCCGGCTCGAGCATCTTGTCCAGTACCGGATTGTCCAAGCCCTCAGGAAGGGGGGCCGAACACCGGATCATCATCGCCTTTGTTATCCAGTCCTGGTCAAAAGGCGGCTCTTTAGAATGATGCCATGATAAATAAAAGGACAGCAGGTTCGGCTTGGGATTACTTACTTGGGCAGCGGGGCGGTTGCAGCTCAGGCCCATGTCCTCGGTGGTGTCCGGACACTCTATTTGGGGTCCAAAGAACAATTTATACATCTCTTCGTGCGTCATGCCGAGGAAATACTGAATAGCACGCGGTCCTTCCGGGTTGAATTCCCACATGCGGAGGGGCCGACGTTTGCAAGGCTGGACTCGACGAACTAGCATAACTTGCATTACCATAACCAGACTGAAACCTCTCTCAAAGATATCTCGGATACGGCTTTGCAGTATTGGCACGTCCTTGGCTGGACCCCAGCTCAGCCCCCTGCTGATCCATGACATCAGTTGCGGTGGGCGGCCCGAGCGAAAGGTGGGGGCAGCTACCCACTTGGCACTTCGGGGAGCTGTGACGTAAAACCACTTCCGCTGCCACAATCCGGACACCTCCGGGAAGGAACCCTCTGGCCATGGAGCGTCAGCGATTTTGCTTATTAAAGCACCTCCGCATACTACGTGCTGCCCCTCGATCATCTCCGGCTTCACATCGAAGGTCTTGAGCCACAGGCCAAAGTGAGGGGTAATGTGGAGGAAGGCCTCACATACGACAATAAATGACGAGATGTGAAGAAGGGAATCTAGGGCTAGATCGTGAAAATCCATCTCGTAATAGAACATAAGACCCCTAACAAAGGGATCCAGAGTGAGGCCTAGTCCTCGGAGGAAGTGGGATATGAACACAACGCTCTCGTTGGGTTCGGGAGTAGGGACGACCTGCCCTGGGGCAGGCAGCCTATGCGAAATTTCGGCGGTCAGATATCTAGCCTATCTCAACTTCTTGATGTCCTCCTCTGTGACGGAGGAAGGCATCCACCGACCTTGAAGGTTGGATCCGGACATAGTTGAAGGTCTGAAGCACCTGACCTGAGCTTTGGGTGCTAGAACTCGAGGCAGGGGAAGGATTCGATTGAGCGCGGGAGGGAAAAAAGAAAAAGCCTTGTCCCCTTTATAAAGAGGGTGAATATCAGGCGTCCTCCTCATGGCCATTTGAGACTTACCTAAGATCTAGGAGTCATACCAACAGGCACGGTTGGGTTACCCATGTTTGTATTGATGAGAGTCCCGTGATAAGGGGAACACGATCCCTGCTTTGACAAGACGTGTCAAGGAAACCACCTCGCGTTGTGTGCGCAGTGCTGGTTGAGAAAAACGGTTCAAATAATGACCAGGTTGTCGCATGATGTCATGCCGTCAAAATGTGTCAGCAGATTAGATTTTTGGAAATATTATTCTCTCTACGGTGGTATGTGGAACTTATTTTGCAAGGTCGGACACTATCCTCGTATTCAAACTCTGCCGAAGACAACACTGCGCGCCGGACTCATCGTCATTGAAGTCTGGTTCAGGGGCTACTGAGGGAGTCCTGGATTAGGGGGTCTCCGGACAGCCGGACTATATCCTTTGGCCGGACTGTCGGACTATGAAGATGCAAGATTGAAGACTTTGTCCCGTGTCCGGATGGGACTCTACTTGGCATGGAAGGCAAGCTAGGCAATACGGATATGTATATCTCCTCCTTTGTAACCAACCTTGTGTAACCCTAGCCCCCTCTGGTGCCTATATAAACCGGAGGGTTTTAGTCCATAGGACAACGTACAATCATACCATAGGCTAGCTTCTAGGGTTTAGCCTCTTTGATCTCGTGGTAGATCAACTCTTGTAATACCCATATCATCAAGAACAATCAAGCAAGACGTAGGGTATTACCTCCATCAAGAGGGCCCGAACCTGGGTAAACATCGTGTCCCCTACCTCCTGTTACCATCCGCCTTAGACGCACAGTTCGTGACCCCCTACCCGAGATTTGCCGGTTTTGACACCGACAACCGCCGTAAACTTTCTGTATCCATGAGATCCCATCTTGGGGCCTGTTCCGGAGCTCCGCCGGAGGGGGCATCGATCACGGAGGGCTTCTACATCATCATCCAAGCCCCTCCGATGAAGTGTGAGTAGTTTACTTTAGACCTATGGGTCCATAGTTAGTAGCTAGATGGCTTATTCTCTCTTTTTGGATCTCAATACAATTTTCTCGCCCTCTCTCGTGGAGATCTATTCGATGTAATCTTCTTTTTCTGGTGTGTTTGTTGAGACTGATGAATTGTGGGTTTATGATCCAGTCTATCTATGAATAATGTTTGAATCTTCTCTGAATTCTTTTATGTATGATTGGTTATCTTTGCAAGTCTCTTAGAATTATCAGTTTGGTTTGGCCTACTAGATTGGTTTTTCTTGCCATGGGAGAAGTGCTTAGCTTTGGGTTCGATCTTGCGGTGTCCTTTCCCAGTGACAGAAGGGGCAGCAAGGCACGTATTGTATTGTTGCCATTGAGGATAAAAAGATGGTTTTTTTTATCATATTGCATGAAACTATCCCTCTACATCATGTCATCTTGCTTAAGGCGTTACTCTGCTTTTAACTTAATACTCTAGATGTGTGCTGGATAGCGGTCGATGAGTGGTGTAATAGTAGTAGATGCAGGCAGGAGTCGGTCTACTTGTCTCGGATGTGATGCCTATATATATGATCATACCTAGATATTCTCATAACTATGCTCAATTCTGTCAATTGCTCAACAGTAATTTGTTCACCCACCGTAGAATACTTATGCTCTTGAGAGAAGCCACTAGTGAAACCTATGGCCCCCGGGTCTCTTTCTCATCATATCAATCTCCATCACTTTATTATTGCTTTGTTTTTTTTACTTTGCCTTTTACTTTTCACTTTGCATCTCTATACCAAAAATACCAAAAATATTATTTATCATCTCTATCAGATCTCACTTTCATAAGTGACCGTGAAGGGATTGACAACCCCTAAGCGCGTTGGTTGCATTGAGCTATTATTTTTGTGTAGGTACGAGGGACTCGTGTGTAGCCTCCTACTGGATTGATACCTTGGTTCTCAAAAACTGAGGGAAATACTTACGCTACTTTGCTGCATCATCCTCTCCTCTTTGGGGAAATCCAATGCAGTGCTCAAGAGGTAGCATGGCCCCAGGCGTCAGCTTTAACCTTGCTGACGTGGCCCTTGACCGACCCCACCCGTCAGTGACCTAAGCCAGCAATGTGACACTGACTAATGGGCCCCACAGGTCAGGTTTGACCTGGACCGTCTCCGTTGACTGCTGATGTCACCCTGACGCAATGCTGACGTAGTAACCCATTTACTGGATTATTCTTATTCAGGAAATTCCAGAAAATGCCCAAAACTTCTAAAATTCATAGAAATTAATCCGTAACTCCAAATGAAATAATTTATATATGAAAAATTATCAGAAAAATGCAATCTATCCATTTATGCTACTTTCATGCATATTCAACCAATTTATACCACTGTATAAGTGGAAACATGATAATGGCATTTTAAATGCTAAATATGGAGTTTGCATATGAACCCTTGGTTCATATGGACTTCATTTAAATGGTTGCTAGTTGCATTAGCCCAAACACCAACATGTTGCCATGTCATGATCATGCATCATATTGTTGAATTGCATTGATTGTGTTCCTTCTTTGTTGCCGGTATTTGTCCCATCTCAGTAGACGTGGTTTCGACGATGTTATCAATGACACCGATGAAGAGCTATATCATCTTCAGAAGTGCCAGGCAAGCAAAACCCCCTTGTTCATTCCGATACAATCCCACTCTCTTGCTCCTGCTCTCTTTTACTTCATTAGAACAACACCGATTCAACTGTTACATGCTGCGGTAGTTGAACCCCTTTTCCTCTACATGACCTGTCATTGCCACAGTAAATAGATGAAACCCACTAGCATGAGTAGGAGTTGTTTGAGCCCTGATGTGCCTACTCATTCATGCTTGTTTGTCATGCCTGCTACTGCTTAGAGTTGAGTCAGGTATGATTCATCAGGGATGGATTAGAATGGTGATGAACATGTCCTACTGTGCGTGAGCTAAGTGTGTGAACACGATTTGGTAAAGGTATCGATGAGAGGCCATGTAGGAGTACATGGTGGGTTTTTTCATTGGAACCATCCTTAAGCACCGAGATCTGTATGTGTGATTTAAGAACCAGCTACTACCATGCATTGGGCCCAAAACCAATGGACCCTCTCGGCTTCTTAACCACCCTAGTCCTCTGTCCAGGAGTTGCAACTAGTTTCTGGTGTTTATAGGATATGTGTTGGCGGCCGTGCGTAGCGCTGACCCTAGGGGTGGGCTATGATGCGGTAGATACACCGTGGCCGGGTATGTCGGGTGCCCGTTTGGTGTCTCGGAACCCTGTACACATCATTCGGGGACGTATGTGGAAACCTCGGCTGGACTCCCTGCAGATGGAACCTGGATAGGAGATAAACCTGTACTAGAGACTTGAGTGTTTAGGTAGGCCATGGCCGACACCCTCGTTGGGTTTCCGCTTGAAGGTTGCCGAGTACATGTCGTGTAAACGACGGTAAGTGGTGAGAGCGTGTATGAAGAAGTACACCCCTGCAGGGTTAACATCAACTATTCGAATAGTCGTGTGCGCAGTAAAGGACTACTTGGTTGCCTGTACAGTTCATAGACAAGAGAAAGTGGATACTCTAAAATGCGCAAGATAAGCGTGAGTGCTATGGATGGCATTCTCCTAGGGAGATGGGAGCGGATCCATAGTAGTGTGTTGATTGGTGAATATGTGGACTCGTGTGCGCCACCTCAAAAGAGTTACTTGCAGTAGTAGTTCAGGTTAGCCACTGAGTCAAAGCTGGCTTGCTATAGTTAAACCCCACCATCCCTTTGTTGATAATGATGCATATGTAGTTAGTTCTGATGTAAGTCTTGTTGAGTACATTTGTACTCACGATGCTTAATTTATGTTTTCCAGAGAGACTTCAGTCTCGCTAGCAGTTCCGTGTGGACTTCGACGTTTAGCTTGTTACCTCAGCTACGATCTTGTGCCCTCGGCAGGGTCTTGTAGATAGTCAGGCTTCTCAGCCATTTTTCATTTGTAGTTGTCTATACTCAGACAAGTTAAGCTTCTGCATGTGCTTTGACTTGTATGCTCTGAATGTTGGGTCATGAGATCCATGTTTGTAATATCTTGCTCCTCGGAGCCTAATGAATAAATACTGAGTCATAGAGTTTTGTTGTGATGCCATGTTGTATTTGCACATATCGAGCATATTGTGTGTATGTTATTGAAATGCTTGGTATGTGTGGGATCCGACATTCTAGTTGTTTATACTTGGTAGCCTCTCTTATGGGGAAATGTAGTCTGGTGCTTCCACTGAGCCTTGGTAGTCCGCTACAGCCTGGTTTACCGGAGTCCTGCTAGCCCAGCACTGCTGCTCCAAAACATTTAGACTGGCCAGCATGTGATTCACTTTGTTCCTTTGTATGTCCCTTTGGGGAAATGTTCCTTTGTATGTCCCTTTGGGGAAATGTCACACGGAGACATCCGGAGTCCTGCTAGCCTGCTATGGCCCAGGTTCCCGGAGTCCTATTAGCCCAGTTGCTACAGCCCGGAATCATACGTTGTTGACCGACATGCTAGATGTTGATTCATGTATGCCTGTCCCCATAAGTTAGTGCCACTTTGGGTTCACGACTAGTAATGTCAGCCCGGGTTCTTTGTCATATGGATGCTAGCGACACTATCATATACGTGAGCCAAAAGGCGCAAACGGTCCCGGGCCATGGTAAGGAGACACCCGTGGGAATATCGTGCGTGAGGCCGCAAAGTGACATGAGGTGTTATAGGCTAGACCAGTGTGACTTGGAATCGGGGTCCTGACACGTCGCCTCGGCGGTGGCCTTCATGGGACCCAAGTGGCGGCGGCCTCCCGTGTTCTACTTCTCCTCGATGATGGCAGCGGACACGGAGAAGCTGGAAACCGACTCGTCGCTCTCCATGCACCCAGCTTCTGTCTCTGCCCGCATGACGTTGCCGCAGGCATGGGAGGCGCGGCCACAGACACAGGAGGCGCAGCCACTAGTGGAGCGGTACGACGCGGCAGCGACGACGCCCGTACCATCATGCTCGCCGCCGTGCCGGCGTGGAGCAACTCACCAGTCCTCATCGAGCGGAACTGGAGCAGCGAGTTGTTGAACCACGCGCCGGCCTAGGGCGCCAACTGGCTCCATTGGGCCAAGCGAGATTGGTGAACTACCGAGCGGCCTCGCCTGTATCTGGAGGGCTCGGCGGGCCACCCAGCCGGGTAGTATGCCCGAGAATGGCTCCTCGGAAGCCATCAGAAGAGTGGAGAAAATGGTGAAGGAGGAGATGGGGGAGCGGCGGAGGGGCGCGATTCTTGCCCGCTGTCTGTCTGGCCTCGTTTTAATAGAGGGCGGACGGTAGGAGCTTGCTCGGCGTCTGGCCTCGTTTAAACTGAGGTCAGACAGGAGGAGCTCGGCCGGTGTTGCGTTTAATTCCGGTCCACTCATGAATGGACGTGTGGCCGGAGTAGGTTTCTCGGTTTGTGTGCGGGTTGAACGGAGAGTTTTGATGGAGGCGAGGAGGCGTGTTCAGCCGGGCTTGTAGCAGGCGGTGCAGTACTATTCAATTTGACAGGTGCGGTGCAGTTCCTGATAGAGCTTTAATGCAGACGAGGGAGGGGTAGCGGTTCCCGAAATGTTGAATGGCCAATGATGCATCCTCCTTCAATTAGCATCGTGAATGCATGAGGGAAGTAATGGGAGAAGGACCGGGAAAACAGGCTGCACGATGTGAATGCATATACATTCCAATGCATCTACCACATCGTATGCACCTAAGCATTTGCCTAAGCACCTACACTAACTGCAAAAGTGCTCACTCCAGACCCATGGCGGCGATGCGCACGAGGGGCCAGCGGCTGTGCCAGATGGTCCACGACGCCAGCCTGCTGCATGGTCCCGAGGATCGTCTCCAGACGCTGTTCACGACCAGATGGTGGATGGCCGCCGTCGACGCCAACTACGACTCTCAGTTGGACAAAATGATCGTTGCCACCACCAACAAGTTCACCGTCCTCAAGAAGCTCGCGGACGACATCGTCGTACTCCTCCAGCTCGCGTGCCTGAGCTCCTTATTGTCTACCACCCTAATCGGCCTCCATGGCCGGAACCTCTCTCAAGCACTGGTGGCCCTGCGACTGCCCTCCGACGGCACGAAGAATGTCCACCCGGAGGTTGCGCTCGCCGCAAGGCACCTCACCCTGCAAGAACTCGTCGACCTACACATCCACATGTACGAGCAAATCATGTACATAGGTATCTACAAGGACATTGAGGACTCTACGACGTTGGCCTTCCTCAACCAGTTGGAAGCCTTGGATGCCTTTGCTGAGAAGCACCTTGACCTTGCCTGGAAAGCCGCCGCTCCTTAGCCGTCGGTCAGTGGCCTGGCGCACTAAGTTGAGGAGGAGGTCGTACATTGATGGATGCATCTTTCTTCTTGCCACCTATAACCACCACTGCGATTGCATCATCATGGCCTTAATTCTTATTACGTTATTGCATTCTCATTCCATTTAATACGCATCACTATAACTAGTACTCCATCCGTCAATTTATAAGTTGTGCTTACCTTTTCCATCAACTTCGTGCAATGCACGGGCATCTTGCTAGAAAAACTAGAACATGTCGGACCGCATGTGACCAAACCGACGATGCGCCAACCTAGCTACTACGTACCCTGCTTATCTGGCGAAAATAGCCCCGCCCTAGCGTTTCCAATAGTTATTTCTATCTATCGATCGTGCCAAGGAGCAGAACCAACTGTTACAATTTATACATGTTTCTCTACTCCTACTCCTATAGAAGACTCAGTTGGTGATGGTGGTGTGTCTGCCATCCATCGTTTCTAACCATTAGATCTGCATCTAATGGTTGTGAGGTAAGTTGTGGCATTTTTGCAACAATAGCCCACTTCCCTACTCCAATTTGCAGAAAACCCCTTATTATCTTGAAAGCAACCACATCCCTCCCTCACCTCATCAAAACAGCCTGAGAAATATATTTTGAGTGAAAAGTAATATACTAGGAGTATATCAAAACAAGAGTGATTTCTTTCAAGTTTGTGAACAAGTACTACTATTCTATTACTTTTGATCTGTCGCAATGCACATGCACATTGCTAGTAAACGGAAAAGGCCTACCACGTTGGCGTCGCACCCCCACACGCCTGGGAATCGGGAGTACTCCACGACCCGTATGGCATGCCACATAGCTAAGGAAGGCGTGTTGCCTAACATTTTCACTTTCATGTGGGACCGTTGTTGAGCAAAACGACTATTGGCAAACTGCACCCCACCCGCTGCCGGGTTGGAAAACAGAAATGAGGGGAAGATCTAGTTGTAGCACGGAAGCCAAGAAATTTGGTGTCTGATGGGGCTCGTTGATAGAGTAGGAGCATTCCGTACTACTACTCCTACTAGTACGAAGTTTGTACTACAACTAGTACTACCACTATATAACTAGGTACGTGCACGACACAACATCGTACGAACAAAAAACGGGAAGATCTTGTTTTGGATGATTTATCTTTTTTTTAGTCAACGTAGTATGAATAATATGATGTGGGGGGCACCCATGAAGCTTATGTGGCTTGGTTTCACGACTACGAAAGGTTAGAGAAAAATAAATCGATAATGTGTTTAGAGTGCACTCCACTAAATAGATATACTTTGGATCCATTGCAACGCACGGGCCAGCACATCTATACCCCTAGTAGCAAGATGCCCATGCGGTGCATGGAATATCAAGCTGCATTTATATGAGTACTTTATCTTGTGAGAGAAAAGGATGAACAAGGGAAGGCCTTATTTGCAAATGTGGAGAGGGGTGTGGGTATCTTGTTGCAAAATTGCCATAGTTTCCTTCTATCAGTCAGATATAAATCGGGCGGCCTATATTGCAGGATGGCAGGCACACCATCATCACCAACTCTGTTTTCTATAAGAGTAGATATAATGTGTCAATAACTTTGAAAGTTGGTCGTTGGATGAAGCCAATCCGACGGTACAAAGATGGCAAATCCGAGCACTACTGGCCGTTGGATATAATCTACATTCCACCAGATTCTGCCACATGTAGAATCTAGAAGCCTCCATGGTTGAACTTAAGCATAATGCACAAACCTCAAAACACAAGCACTTCACCTTTGTTCTAGAATCTTCCATCTCTTAATTGCCCAAACTTCTTTTTTCAAAATGAATTGTCACTATTTTTTTTTACTTTATGCTTTACAATGCACAATTCCATGAATCTTAAAATAGATTTTTTTGTAAAACTAATTGATTTTGAACTAGATGAACTATAAGAATTAAACGAACATCTACATCATGCATATATGATTCAAAGCTTACATCCTATAGTGTGTTATTTATTCATAACTAGCAAGATGCCCATGCGTTGCACGGAAAATTAAGATGCATTTGTATGAGTAGTTTATGTTGTGGGAAAAAAGGATGAACAAGAGAAGGCCTTATTTGCAAATGTGGAGAGTGGTGTGGGTACCTTTTTTTTGCAAAATTGCCATAGTTTCCTTCCTATCCGTCAGATATAAATCGGACGACCTATATTGCAGGATGGCAGCCACACCATCCTCACCAACTCTGTTTTTTATAAGAGTAGAGATTTGGTTACCAAATCTCATGCGTGCAATGCACGTGTACCTTACTAGTTGGTAGTAGTAAGAAACAAATTCCGGGTTTGGCACGAGCTCGTACTGCGGGAGCACCACAAGGCCTGCCACAGGAGTTACATTTCCCTCTTGGGGCCCATGGGACCGAGCTTCAGTGGCTTAGTGCACCGGCCTATGATTCAATGACATGCGGACCTTAAATGCGGCTGGCCCACATGTCATTCTCATGGTGGTGGTGTGGTTCATGACTCACTCGTTCGAGATGAACCGGCCGATGGTGGCATCGTTGTGGCAAGGATGCCACAGCTGGGCGTCGAGGCGTTACGAGGCGTAGATGGCCACACCGGCGGGTACTACCTGTAGTACAGAAGTACTCCAGCTGAGGATTGATGCCCGGGACGAAATGTGTCACAGCGGCTGGATGAAAATTCGATGGTGCAGGAGTATGGATCGGAGCACAGGAGCAGAGGAGGCAAACCGCATCCAATCGGGTGTGGCTGTGGTAGAAAGTTGATGGGCGCTGCAGTTCAGCTGGCCTACATGTCATGCACACAAAGGCAGAGGAGCAGTGGGGCAAAGAGGGATGAGGCGCACATCGAGGGACGTCATGCCGTGGGTTGGAGCGGTGTCGTGGGAATCGCATGTGGGTGTGGCAGTGGTAGAAACAAGAAATGTGATGGTCGTCGTGGTTCAACTTCCATGGACAAGCTGTCATGTCTGCTGACACATGCATTGCATACCGCTCACTCCAAGGAGCAGTACTAGAGAAAATTGTTCCAAAGATACCATTTTTCCGATAAAATTCTCGAGATATCATTAATTTTTACACATGGGATTACTCCTGCAAGGGTCAATCACAATAGGTGTTTTGTAAAAAAATGCATCTTGACGTTCCCTGCAATGCACGGGCATCTGGCTAGTTATAGAAGAAGCCCACATGGGCATCTTGCCGCAGGGTGTGCCATCGACCCAAACTCAAATTTTTTTAGACGCTTAGGTGCACCGGATGCCGTGCCATGCTACAAAATGTAAAAAAACAGATCAAATTTTTGTAAAACCTGTTATCTTCAAACCAGCCACACCCATCCCTCACCTCATCAGAACAGCCCGAGGAATATATTTTGAGTGAAGCATGATTTACTATTACTGATATATGAATCTCAAAACTAGAGTGTTTACATTTCAAGCCCGTGAACAAGTATTATTCTACTACTTTGGATCCATTGCAACGCACGGTCTAGCACACTGGTAGTAGTAGTCTTTATCTCTATCTCTACTCTACTCTTATAAAAAATAGAGTTGTTGATTACGGTGTGCCTACCATCCTACGGTATAGGTCGTCCGATTTATATCTGACGGATGGGAAGGAAATTATGGCAATTTCGCAAAAAATACCCACACCCCTGTCCACATTTTCAAATAAGGCCTTCCCTCATTCATCCTGTTCTCCCACAAGATAAACTACTCATACAAATGCATCTTGATGTTCCGTGCAATGCACAGTCATCTTGCTACACTACAAAAAAATACACTTCTGTGATGATACATGTTTGTCACAGTAGGTCATGTTTTCTGTCATGCATGTACATCGATGAAAAATTTATGACAGAATCAAGATAGTCATACCTGTGTTGTCGTACAAGTGTTCCATGACATTACCAAAATTATCATCACGGAAGTGTCCACTTCCATGATGATAAATCACGCGTCACAGAAGTGCCACGTGGCATCCACCGTAACGGAACACCGTTAAGCTATCAGCACCGGTTTTGGATCCGATAAGCCGTTAACAGCCCCGACCAATGGGGATTTTCCACATGTAAAATCATCATTAGCTGGAGGAAACACGTGTCGGCTCACCGTTGGGACAGATGTCATCCACTCATTGGACCCAAAGCGCCTATGATATGTCGACATGTGGCACGGCCCAACAGAGGCCCATTCCTGTGAAAAGGCCAGCCCGTTTGACTTGGACAAAAGGTGGCGGGCCAGCCCACGGCAAGCCTATTAACGGCATGTTCGCATATAGCCCATTTACAGCCCACTAACCCAGGGCCCGTTTACGGCCTATCTGAATTAGGCCCAGTAGCGTCATCTGGGCCATCCAATATAATTCCAGCCCGTTTTAACTTCCGGCCCATGTATGGCCCATGACGTCTTTCGGCCCATATGAGGCCCTTATTACTCTCGGCCCATTAATGGCCCGTGGTAAAACTGGCCCGTAGTGAACAGTGTATCACTTTATACCAACGTCTTTCGGCCCATATGAGGCCCTTATTACTCTCAGCCCATTAATGGCCCGTGGTAAAACTGGCCCGTAGTGAACAGTGTATCACTTTATACCCATTAACGGCACGTGGTGAAACTGGCCCGTAATGAACAGTGTATCACTTTATGCTCATTAACGGCCCATTATTCCGTTGGGCCATTTACAGCCCATGTTATCTTTCGGCCTTCTCGGGGCCCATTTATTCTTGGGCTCATTTCCACATTTGTTTACTTACGGACCGTTACTTTCATTTTCTGCTTGTGGGCCAAATTCAGCCCGTGGTTACAGTCGGCCTGTTTGTGGCCCGTTAATATGTTGGGCCGTTTTCATAGCATCATCAAAATATGGCCCGTTATGATCGGCCCATGAACGATTTCAACTCTAGCCTATTTATGGCCATAATGTGGTCTGTTATTGGCCCATGTTTGGCCAACCGATCATACGGCCCGTAGAAGGCCCATTGATGATACGACCCATAGAAGGCCGATTGTGTCTACGACCCGTATAAGGCCCATTCTTTCTATGCCACCTAGAAGGCCCATTGTTTCTACGGCCCGTAGGAGGCCCATGTTAACTACAGCCGGTGGGCATCAAAGTTCGCCACCAGTGCAAATATAGGGAACACCCTACACTATACAAAAATGGCTTGCTGTGTTCTTCAGCCGGTGGCTGCACGTGAAGAACAAATTTTGTATCGCACCAAAACAAATTACAACTATAAAACAAAAGGAAGGTTGGCATAAAAGTTAACAGTCTAGCAGATAAATGCACCACCAGAAGTTCAGAAGCTCCGTTCATTTGACCTGACTATTACGTTTTCATGTTGTATTGTCCGATGGAGCACCATAACCTTCGCCTTCAGTTCTCCTAGGCTCCTGAACAACATAGCAAATGTCTGATAGTCTGGTTTCAAAACCATGCATATCTTGAAAACATCGAACAATGTCTCTCCTTGTTTCACAAAGGGTCTCTGTTAGGGAATGGACTTGTGTCTGGAGCGCAGATACAACATTGTTTTGAGCTTGCATATCTTGATCATGAGGTAGTTTGGACGAGATTGCCTTAACAACCAAGCTAGTATTACGCAGGAACGTGCTTTTGGCACTGTTAGTGGACAGGTACTGACCCACTGTAGCAAGAGCTGACATTGTGGTTATAGTTGGCTTGCCACCTTCAGAAGGTGGCGGTTCCACCATTTTTTCCATAGCTCGCTGAAAAGTTGTGGTTTTACATTAGTAGTACTAGAACAGAAGATATTAAGGAGGCAGCAAAACCAAACAAAATAGCTTTGGTCTATATACAGAACTTATTCTAGTGAACCCATGTAAAATAATAGTTGTATTTTATTGCAAAGTACATAATAAAACCAGGTTCCAAACATATGACCATGTACCATCGCTAATGTATTGTCTATTTCTTCACATTGTATTGAGGGCTAAGGATAAAGGGACGAAGTTTATAATACGGTAAGCATAATATGACATCATTCATATCACAAAACAACTGAGAACAGACAAAATAGGCAATTGTAACATTGTGTGGGCAAGTCCAGCACGGATCTAGATTATAGGTCAAGATCAATGGAACATCACTCCTCTCTTTTAAACCTTGTAAGGTGCAATGATACGCTAAGACAATTGTGTATAAAATTGAAAAGAGTAATAGACATTGGCTGCAAACCATGCAGTTCAAGGCACAAGTCAGAGTAAGTAGTAGCTAAAAGGCATGAGGATTAAGGACATACAACAGGGGCTTTGACTGGTGTAGTCATGCCCTTCTTCTTGCTGGTGTGACAGTCCTTGAAGATTTCCACAGCATTTGGGTCAGGTACTTTTTGGTCCTTGCGGGCTTTCCTCTGCATTTGGAACAAGTCAATATAGATCTGATAATATGGTACAATGAAAAGAGTGAAACATCAGCTAATTACAAGAGCCTCGCAGTGTGCAATATAGCTACGAGATCCTGTCGTCTGTTGGAATTTCACTTTCATACGGTTGGCCTTGTTCTTTGAATAGTTCACCTACAAGAAGATAGATTTGTGTGGCACAAGCGTAAATAGGACTTCAACATGTGATTTGATCACATATATATAATGTACATGATACTTTGAATCGGACCAGTGTTTAATGAGGCCTCTCTCCAGTCTTCATCAAATATATTTTCCACTAGAGATGTTTGGGCAAGTTCATTGTTAGCCTTGCCTTCAAAGTGAGTTTTCCTAAAGTTATACCGATAATGTCGTAGAGAAGACTTGAAAACATGGGTGCAAGCTTGTCTGATTGCATCATCTTGGCTATCGAACTTGAACCTCATCTGTTGAAAATTATGGGAGTCTCATTATTAGCAACCTAGAAAGTATTGGACAGAGCAAGACGATATTACTAGTTTCCATACATAACCATACTTATAGATAAATGGTCGAGGAAGGTGTTGAACTGGGTTTCGTCTTTGTCATTCCTGTACTGAATCCATGTTGGGAGGATACGTACATGACACCTAACGGCAATCGTTGCCTCTGATACTAACTTGGCTAACTCTGTAGCATCATGTGGCCTTTTTAAACCTGCCTCAAAACGGATCTCCATTCTTCCTCCTCTAGATTTAGTTAACCTATCGAGCATTATCCCTGATATTTGTTTCCTCTTGCGCCTAGGTGCTAGTCCAACAACAAACATAGGAAGTGTTAGTGCACATCAAACTGTGAGACTACATATAAAGAAGCATGCAACTGTAACTTGACTCCAGCAACTACCTTCTTGCTGTTGAAGATCACAAAGTTCATCTAATCTTGCCAATGCATCTTGTGTCAAGAGTGCTTCGGAAGTAGTGCCAGGTGGCAAGGGAGCTTGGAAATGTGCTGCTAGCTGAGTTGACCAACGAGTAAATCGTGAAGCTGGTGGTACTATGGAAGGTGTTGCAACAACTTGGGTTGTCTTTGCTTGTTTGGTGGCAGCTATCTGTTTCTGTTTGGCTTGTTCTGCAGCTCGTGTAGCATGGGATACCCTATCGGTACAATTTTCCGTTGGACTTTGACCTTCTATTGCACCATCAGTACCAGCAGAATCTGCAGGATTGTTCCGCTTCCCTTTCCCTGTCGTTCTGTCTTGCTTCCTCTTTCTCTGTGCCATGTTAAGTCAAGCTGACAAGAAAAACGAATAACAATTTAGTTCTTCAGAACAAATGTACTTTGATGTAAGAACATGGTGTGATAGACAGATATTGTATGTTCTAGAAACAGGAACACGTGTCTTAGTCATAAGTATAATGTGTAAAGTAAGCAGATGAAATTCAACAAAATTAGAAGCAATACAAGCTAGACATCATACATAACATGCAACCACATATAACAGTGCCAAGTTAGAGGGAGCACCTGTGATGGTGCAGTAGGGGAGAGGTGCTCATCACCAACACAACTATGTTGAGTGTCTATGCATGTGTTGTCTTGGAAATCATCTTGGGGGTGGAGGAGTAGAATCTGTAGAGGTCCTCCATTTGGAAGGAGCACCTTCATCTGCTGCCTTGCTAACTTCCTTCCCTTTATTGATTTTGAATTGTCAAGTAAAACCGACAAGTAAGGCAAACACATGATTCCAGGATGGAATAATACGAAAAACAGGACAGCATGGCATATTCACAACTGTTTGTGTAAACTAAGCATAAACCATTTCACCAAATAAGAAACAATGCAAGCTAGACACCACGTGAAAGATGCAACCAATATGACTCTGCCAAGTTAAAAGTGTCCCATCATAAATGGCATTTCAACAAATTAGAAGCAGCGCATGCTATAAATCATATCAAAGATGCAACTAATATCACACTGCATATACTGAAGGTGTCCCGTCATATTGATTTATGCGGGATACAAAAAAACAATAGTTTTATGTGAGGTCATGCTTAATAGATAGATGTACTATGTACTAAATACAGGAAGGCATGTCACATTAACAGGTATAATGTATAAGCTAAGCAGAATAGCACATGTAGTTTAACTAGATTGGAAGAATTACAATCTAGACACCATATGCAACATGCAACCACATATCACGCTGCCAAGTTAGATCAAGCACCTGCGATGCTAGTGTAGGGGAAATGTGGTAATCAACTACAGAGCTACATTCACTATCTTCATCTAGCCTTGCTGTTTCTTGAGAATCATGTCGAGAGGCTGATGCTGCATTCTTTAAATGAGTAATCCAGGCTCTCAGGCATCTGCTTAGTTTGATGTAAGAACATGGTTAATACACAGATGTACTAGTATGTACCAAAAACAGAAAGGCATGTCATATTCAAAGGTATAATGTGTAAGCTAAGCAGATGCAATTTAACCAAATTGGAAGCAATACAAGCTAGACATCCGGCTGGAGTGGTGAGCATGATCATCTAGGACCTGAGAGCCTGGTGGGAGGCGGGCTGCTTCGCTACCATCGCGGCTTTTTGGTTGGCTTCCAGGTGATGCCTCTCTTTGCTGGGCTTGTCACTAGCTCGGCCAGTGCCCTGACTAGCTATTTGTCTTCTGGTGCTCACGGGATGATGGTTCATGTAAAAAATATTTTTCCTTATCTTAATAAATACCGACTTCGGCCTTTCGAATACAAGCTAGACACCATATGGAACATGCAACCACAGATGACACCGCGAAGTTAAAGCAAGCACCTGGGATGGTGGTTCATTGCGAACGAAGTCATCAACTCCAGAGCTATGTTTACCGTCTCCATCTGCTGACACTGCACCTATTATAAGGCTGAAATGTGTCTGGCCTATCCGCGTACGACACCGGAGCGACTTCTCACTTTTCTTTTTTGCTTCTCTCATAGCAGCAGAGTCTGAAATACCCTTGCATAAAAACACAATAGTGAGAGTAGGGGTGAAGTGTGTGCAGAACTAGTGCACTGTAAAAGTAGCAGATAGCAGGTGGCTGAAAAATAAATGACAGGAGACATATGATAGCTCTACAACATTGCATGGCAAACAAAATTAGATTCTACTCGGTATGATTTTGTAATATATGAGCACAGGAAATGCAGGTACTCCTCCAGCACACCACCACATGTGGTCATATCAAGATAACAGTCGACTAAAAATAAATAGGTCAGTCGATTTTTTTAATGAACCGTCCGATCTATAAGGAACGGGCAGATGGCCTTCGTCTACCTCCCACCAGTCACTGTTGACGATCTTTCTCGAACCGCCAGCGACCACCGGCCCAGACCCCTGCCTCCACCGCCCTGCCCTCCCCTCGACCTCACACCACCGCCGTTCTTGGCATTGCTCCCAGGCCATCCCTCTAATCCCGGCCGACCTCTAGATCGGGCGCCAGTAGCTCTAGGCCCCACACGCCCCTAAGATAAACACCGAGGCGCTGCTTCCCCAGCGTAATAGGCAGACTAGCGCCTGTTATGCTGGGGAATGCTTTCGTTAATTGGGAATCAACTGACTAGGAATTGAAATTCAGGGGGGCGACGGACCTCTAGCTAAGGTGAAATAGTATATGAGGAGAAACCTTGTGCACCGCGAGTTACTAGGAACATCTAGTATCAAGAAGAAGCAGCGAACTAGTGTCTTTTGCGGGATGAATACCATGCAAGCAGACACGTAAGATTTGCACGAATAAGGGAAGAGGAGTAGTTTTCGGTTGCCGGTGTGGTCGCCTCCACATGTCGCGCCAGTCTTCTTCTTTTTGCCGGGGAAACCGATGTTCTAGAGGAGGGTGCAGGCTTGGACGAACCCATGGCCAAATTGTTGATTGTGTTGCCGTGGCCGTATGTCGGCGGAGGGGAAGCAGATCCGAGGCGGCGAAGGACGGCGTAGCAGGAACATCTCCGGTGCGGTGGAGGGTGGCGAGGTTGGAGCGGCAACTGTGAGGCGCAGGACGGCATGGTTGAACTGGCTCGGGTACGGACGGCTCAACCTCGGCTTCAACTACTAGCCGTGGAGGGCTTTGCGATTGCGGTGGACGACGACGTCGGGGTATTGGCTCCGGCGTGATGGAGGAGGGTGGCGGTTGATGGGTGGAATGGGGTGGCAGACGGAGGATGCCGGGGTTTCGCCGCTGGTGGAGAGGTAGTTTTTGCGCCCATGGAGTACGAATGGGGAATCGGACGGGTGGGCAAGGGGGAGGGGGGAGAACCATGTTTCAGTCTGGGACGCGCTTGTTTTTGGCTTTTTTGAACAGAAGATGGGACGCGCTTGTTTGGGGAAAGTACAAACTTTGCCCCCTCTTAAATTTCGGACCTACTGCGGGTCGGGGGTAGGATGGTAATCCCAGGTGTCCCAAATAGTGGGCGGGAGCAATTTCGGCCACACACATGTGTGCTTAGGTGGCCATTGTGTATGAATGTTTTTCCGAGGCGGTTGCGTGGCGTCTGGATGAAGCTACAAACCTACCCCTGTTTAGACCTTTGGACGTCGGGCCGGTAGGTTTCACGGGTCAGAGTTATTAGAAAAGTAATTTCCTTGTACTACCAAACATTGGTCTCACGCGGTTTCGGGTGAGTAGAGGCTCTTTTGGCACTTCTTTGAAATTTTGAAACACAAGCATTCACGTTTAGAGTACTCTTGAACTTTGAGGATTGACCTAAATAGACAACATTAAATTTGACCTTGTATGTTTGAAAACCTCAATAAATTATCCGCTTCTTTTTGAAATTTTGACACTTGAAAATCCTATAACTATGATTATTTTGGAATGGAGGGGCTAAATTAGAATCTATTTTGTACATGACTACATATGCTATTATGTACAAAATCAGAGCAAAGATTGTTGCCCCCATAATTTAGGTATGATTTACAAATGCCATGATATCAAATTCAAATAATTGAATGGACTTCATGTTGAATTCGATTTTTTTAAACCACCTTAAGTTGAATTCAAATGTATGCTAGTTGATAGGTAGCTATTTATGATGTTCATTGTGTAACTTTCGTATGTATAATGTGCTTTACACCCACGACATGAACTATACTCACGTTTATATTCGATTGCTAAAGCGATGCATTGTGTGGAGTTCAAAATACTAACTATGTGGATCAATTGTGTCAAATAATAACATAGACATGCTCAAATTCGATACAATCTAGATGTCTGGTGGATCAATGACCGTTCCTTGCGTGAATTGCAAATATCATGATCCCATCCTAATATTTGGATACAATTTATATCTTTAATCAATGTGTACAACAGTCTTGTACGTGTAGTTTCACTCTCCATCGGTGGTCTCTCACACATGCTCACACACTCTCTCCCGAGATGTCTTTCTCGCACACATGCTCTCGATATAACCCTCCCTCCCTCTCGTAACCATTTACGATTATTTTCAGTAACCTTCACAAGCACTCTTCCTCTCGCAAGGATACACATGCACAATCCCCATCGACCCTTTCTATATACATAGACCTGCCTACGTGTCTCCCGTACGCACATTATCTTTACGCCCGTCTCTCACGCATTGTCTCACACCTCTCTTCCTAATCGACGAGTATGATTCCAGCACAGCATTCTGTAGGATTCCCCTTAAAGTTAAGTTGGATGAATAGTAATATCAGAGATAAAGGGGTTACCTTAGTCCGAGAACCTAGGGTTACAAATCCTAGCCGCCTTTGTCAGTGGACATAGAGTCCTTCACAATTATGCTATCTTTGTCTTGTACGACTAGTCATCCATGGGTCTCCCTCAATGCGTCACGGGCCGACCAATGTGGCACAGGACGGAACCGAACGAAGAGCCTCACGTCGACCCACCGGACCTCACGCGGTGACACACCCTCTGCCCCCCATGTCTCTTATCTTCTCACACCCACACATACCAACACAAACATCACACACAAAAAATATTCTCCTGGTGCCTCTATCCACTCCCCCCTTGTATATACACACTCAAGGGAATCTCTCGCCGTGACATCATATTCGTCTCTCTCTCTCTAGACCACTCTCATTTCTCGTGCTATCTCTCCCACGCCCCCCTGTCGGCCCCTCTATCCATGCCTCTCTCGAGTAAGTAATACACACATACCTCTCTAGCCCTGCCAAACGCATCAACTACACATTCACACATGTTACATCACGTACCCCATTGATCTAAAAAGCCCTCTCTTCACGTTTATTTCGCATACAACATTCCTTTTGAATAAAGTGTGGCCAAAAAATATTTTAGAATTTCTACATATATACAACATTACAAAGTTATATGGAGGAGTATGAACCTTGCATTGCATCGTGCCCACAATGATATTTATTCCGCACTGTGAATTTGTATATTTTTATACTATATATAAAGTTAGTCATAATAAAGAGAAACGAAGAGCATCTCTCTCTCCATCGCATACCCCCCCTCTAAGCCCCTTTCACGTACGCACACAAACTATCTCCAGGTCATCTAAAAGTAAGCCCCGAGCACATTCACGCATGTTTCATCTTTCTCTCGCGATATATACAGTGACGATCATTGTATTTGATTCGAAAGCACGATACGTACATTGGACTTCAGAATCCACTCATTACGGTCACCGTTTATGTTTTGTGGCTATTATGTAGTTACGGGCTCACCGTACAACTCTGTATTTGCTCAAGACACGACTAGTTGACCATTTAAACGCTCCACGTGGCACCACTAGTGTTGCATCACATTATCTCACTACCACCGGGCCCACCTGTCGGCCTGTATCTACTCTACATCTACACTCTTATAAAATACTAGCAAGATGCCCATGTGTTGCATGGAACATAAAGAAGCATTTGTATGAGTAGTTTATCTTGTGGGAAAAAAGGATGAACAAGGGAAGGCCTTATTTGCATGTGTGGAGAGGGGTGTGGGTATCTTTTTGCAAAATTGCCATAGTTTCCTTCCTATCCGTCAGATATAGATCGGACGGCCTATATTGAGGATGGAAGGCACACGATCATCACCGACTATGATTTTTATAAGACTAGGGATAAAATACACTCTTATAAAAAACAGAGTTGGTGATGATGGTGTGCCTGCCATCCTGTAATATAGGCCGTCCGATTTATATCTGACGGGTAGGAAAGAAACTATGACAATGTTGCAAAAAGGTACCCACACACCTCTCCACATTTTCAAATAAGGCCTTCCCTCGTCCATCCTTTTCTCTCACACAAATGCATCTTGATGTTATGTGCAACGCACGGGCATCTTGCTAGTAAGAATGAAAACAAACGACAAGAAAATATTGGATGGTGGTTCGATGTCATGACCGTGGGCCCAGCGGACAAGGTGGCCTTGTATTGGTATGCTGAGCCGTCTGTTTTAACACACAAGAGCTGGCGTGGTGATTATACACACACGCACGCATGCACACGAACTGCATGCACGCAACACTCACACGAACACATGCACCCACGGACGCACGCAACACTCACACGTACACACGCAGGCACGCACGCACGCAACACTCGCATGCACACACGCATGCATGCATGCACACACCTGTACACCACACAACCAACACACACTCTCACGCTCAAGTGCTCAACCTACACATGCATGCGCACACATCAGGCCCTGACAGACACATACACAACCAGGTGATTCCCGCGCACGGGGTGGAGTCTTGTCGCGCCTGCATAAATTTGTGTTTATCTGACCTTTTTCCCTACGCGAACTGACAGGTGGGAGCCACAAGGAACGTGGTCAATTTATCTAGTCAACATGGTGCCACAAAGACTATTTGGCCGGTCAATGGAGTGCAATCCGATGCTGAACCATGAGCAAGTGACCGTATAATCACCGCAAAACATGTATAGTGACCGTAATCAGCTTATTCTGAAGTTCGGTGAACGTATTACGCTTTTCTCTCTATAGGACCTCCAAAACTACATATCTACACGTTCTTGGATGTTACATATAACAACTATGCAATACAACACTACTACTACACTCTAACACAATAAATCATAGTATGTGTTTTTAGTTTTACTAGATATCATATTGTTACTTAATTATTCAGTTTGCATACATTAAAATTGCCTTTGAAATGTATGGCCAGTATCAAATACCACGCGGGAAAAATCCCGTCCTTTCCTGTTTAATTGGGTTTGTATCGATGGATCGTGCGAAACAACAAAACTGTAGTACTATATACAGTACAAGTGACAGTTCATTGGGCCGTCGTGTCGTGTACTCCTCCGTCGTAAGAGTGGAGCGCTCGCTTTCATAAATCTTCTAGTCCCTTTCGCCGACATGTGGGGCATCAAGCTACCGGGTCCACGTGCCTTACCGGAATACAGTGCAGAGCAGTCGGGTGAAGCACCCAGTCATGGCGCTGGCGTAGTAATGAGCAATGAGGCGTCAAATCACAAAGCTACACCTTTCCCGCAGTTAAGTTGGAGGGACGAAGTAATAATGCTAAAAAAGTTGGAGGGACAAAGCAACCATCATTTCACTCGTTGCTGAATCCGCTTCTCCCTCATCTTCTTCAACTTAACCACGTGTTGCTTCTGCCAATTGTTCTGCCTCATGTGGGATGCGGATCGGCTTGGTAAAGCACTGACACGTGGGACCGCATGTTAGCAAACCGCCAGGACAACATACTCTAAAAATAAGAAACCTCCCCCGCCATCCACGCAGCAAAATCACCTCCTTTTTACTAATCTTGATTCTATAATTTTTTAGATCAATATAATTGAGATTTGTATAGATAGCACATAGGAGCAAAACTAAGTGGTACGATTAAGGGGATCCACAATGTGTAGCCAAATGTGAAAATAGCTTTTGGCATCATGGGAACCATTGTGGACGGTGTTGCCAAAGCCAAAAGGATGGAACCGAAGCTCCCTGATTGATTGATTGAAGGAATAGAAAAATGTAACGTCTCTCCTCTTTCTCCCGTGCTTGGATGCATGTACAGTATAGAGGACAAAGTCTACGCCCCTGTCCCTTCTATCACAAATCACAAAGCAGTGAGGTGTCAAATCACAAAGCACATACGAAGCAACCATCATTTCACTCTTTGTTGAGTCCGCTTCTCCATCGTCTTCTTCAGGAAACCATCTCACCGCACTAAGCTGGACGGACGACGCTATTGTGTACGAGTAGTACTAGTACATTTACGCGTCCTTTGGTTCAACGGACTTCCTGGATGCAAATAAGGCGGTTGTTCTCCATCGAACGCACTTGCGAACGACTTACCGTGGTCTCCCTCAATGTTGTTCTCCATCGAACGCACTTCGTCAAACCACAATGTTTGAGATATCATCGACGTCACCACAATGGGTAAGGAAGTCAAATATAGTTACTACCTCCATTTTTTTTGTACACAAGACCAGTATATCAAAATTACAATTTGCAAAAGGCCACTAACACTAATCGAGGAAAAATTGATGGGGTTTGCCTCATACTAGCAACCAAGGACATTAATATCCCCTGCATGCATGCAGAAGTGAGAAGGTTCGTTTGCATGGTGCTGCATTAATCAAGCGATGAGGAGTGAGATGGTTAGCTCTTTGGGCTTTGGAGAAAAAAATATGCATTAATTGACACGTGAAATGAGGATTTCTATCGATTAATCCCGTGAAGGAAAACCCCGCCTTTCTTTTTTAACACTAGTACTCCTAGTACGTAGTACGTACTACATACTTATCCTGTTTGGGTCTAGGCCTTGCATTGCCTTACTTCGCCACACATTTTTGCCATGCTTGACTAAATTTTTCAAAATGAAAAGAGGTACACTTGCGCACGGCTGTCGCGGTCGCACCGCACCGCCCTATCACACGGTCGCTCCTGCACGCCGCGGTCGCACCGCACCTCACATGCATAGTAGCTCCTGCACGCCACAAACGCAACCAAGGGAACGCACCCTCACTGACACGTGCTGTCGCATATGAACGAACCAAACTCAGCCATCCTACCGCTGAGACATAATTTTCGTTCATAGAGTATGTTTATCCAACTGCATGTTGGGGAGTGTCCGTACGGCCCGTGCGGTGGTCTGTTGGGGAAGAAGAAGAGGAGAGGAAGAAGGGTTAGGAGACGTAGGATATTCATCCAACCGCCTGAAATGGTAGACTGACCCAAGTCAAGCGACTTGCATAAAAATATATGTTTTTACACAACAAACAATCCATAAAAACAACAACATAAAGAAAAACTAGCACTGCTCGCGGAACGAGACGGCCTCGTCCTCTTTGGTTGCCGGTGCGAACCAGCTGTAGCTGCCGACGTGTGTCTCCGCACCGTGGTTGTCCTTGGCCTCCAGCTACTGATTCACGCGGAGCGTGCGGGCGCTCTGCACGGACGAGAGCACCTCCCGGTTCAAGTCGAGGACGTCCGGTTCCACCTGCAGGAGGGCCTCGATGGCTGCGGCATCCGCGCGCTCCACGTCGAGTCGATCCTCCGCCACCTGGTTCAAGTCCACGACATCTGGTTCCGCCTGCAGGAGAGCCTCGATGGCAGCGGCATGCGCGCGCTCCACATGGAGTTGAGCCTCTACCTCCCGGTCCTCCTTTAGTATCGCCAGGTTGAACCGCTAGTCCGCCTGCACCATGGAGGACTCGGACGCCGGCACGAAGTTGACGTCCATCATCTCATACCCATCGGGGGCCTTCTGCGCCTTGACCTCCGCCATCAACATTGGATCGGCTTCCTCCTCCTCGTAGCTTGGCTCCATAGAACTCGGGGATTGGCCCACCGCAAAGCGAGCTTGGGAACGGAGGTCTCTGGCGCCGACCGCCGCCGCGATTTCTGCGCGGCGCTCCAGCGTCAGCATCTTGTGGTACATGATCTTGCGGCACACCATGGTTGTTCGGCGAACTAGGGGACGCTTGATGCGGGCTAGGGGATCGAAATGTGGGGGAAGGGGCTGGAGATTATGTCTGGTTTTAGGGCAGTGGCTAGCATAGGCCGAGCAGCGAAGGTTCTGGTGTGAATAGTGGTTCCAGTGACGACCGGTCAATCGGTTTTGACTGTACATCGCTCTTGTCACATTTGCGCTGCAGCCCGGCACGCTGGACCCTCCACGTCGCTCACCGAATGGAACACGCTTCGTCTTGCGTTTTCGCTCGCTTGTCGGACCGCAGTTGAGAGCAAACCGACGTCCCTCCCCCTCCCCCCACCCGCGTCATTTTATGTGGAGTAAATAAAAACAGAGGGAGTATACTACGGATGCGGATCCCCTGATGTGGCCGAACCAATTGAGTAACTGACATGCGGGGATGGAGCTCGAGGTCACCGCACAAGCGATGGCCACGCTGGTGGCCGACGACGGGAGCACCGTCAGCCACGCGTCCTACTTGCCGCCATCCAACTTCCGGCACCGCCGAGGTCAGGGACTCCTTCGAGGATGAGTAGGGCATGGGAGGCGGCAAGGCATGGTGTGCCAACTAGCCGGTCCGTCTCCCGTGTTCTACTTTTCCTCGCCGTAGACCGCACCTTCACTTCACGGGTCTTGAACCCCGCCCCCGTACATGGAGGTCGCAGATGGAGGACATCGGTCGCCACCATAGAATAGGTTTAGGGTCGGGTTTCTTTTATTTTTCTGTCCTATAAAAGTTCGAAATGTAATGAAAATCTGTCCTGTTTGCATTAATCTCGGTCGCTGTATATGAACTTTCACAATAATATAGTATATTGTAGGAGTACTAGCAAGATGCTCGTGCGTTGCACGGAAGATCAAGATCTTGTGGGAGAAAAGGATGAACGAGGGAAGGCCTTATCTGCAAATGCACATTCATGCATTTCACATCTTTCTACATCTACGGGAACCTACGAAAGGGTTAACGTAAATTGCCTCTCTCTCTCTCCTCCCCTGATTTTGATGGTGGTCGGCCCCTCCCTCCCCCAATCTACAATCAACAGGTCACACGTTCACATTATGTTAATTACGTAACTGGGACTACATAGGTGTAGCATTACTTGTCCTAAAAAACCCAACTAAGCCAACCTCCCAGCATATCGTGCGGGAAAAGACCTGGCCGCGCCGTTTTAGTCGGGATTACCGGATTACTAGTAGTAGTATCGATGGATCGCGCAAAGCAACAAGTTTTTTTAGGGGGCAAAGCACCTAGTTTAAAAGGAAAAAGGCGGTACACTCACAGCACCACTATCGCGGTCGCATTGCACCCCACACACGTTCGGTCCTCCACACGGCTCACGCAAACGGAACGCGCTTCGGCTTGCCTCTTCACTGACACGTGGGACTGCACTTGGAGAAATCGACCATGCGCCAAACTCCCCCCGCCCACCGCGCGAAAATCCTCCCCCCACCGAAATATTCCCCCCAAATGCTAGATTCAAGCGCCCTTCGGTAGACTAGCCAATAATATTCCCCAAACCCCCTCCCCCCGTCCCCCTCCACTCCATTCGCTCCGCCAAAGCCGCCCTCCCCGCCACGCCGATACGTCGGTGCCGCGGTTCGTTGAGGGGACGCATGGCGATCCTCTCACTCCCACAGTACGCTCTCGTAGACTGCCGTCCTCTAGCCGCGCCACCACCGCTGGCGACGTTCTTGTGGAGGCGCACGGCGGTCAGCACCGCCACTGCTGGCGACGTTCGTGTGGAGACGTACGGCGGTCAGCTTCTCCCACGGTACACGCATTCTAGACTGAGGCCCCATGCATGTCGGTATAGCGTTGAATGTTAGCTGATAGACGCTGTTAATCTCAGTGTTTGCCGAAGTAGTTTACAGTTAATATGCTCTGCTTAAGAAGCTTCCTTGCCCTATTCTGCACTCAATCTGCTTAGCTGAGATGGCATGCCAAGGCCGATTATTTGCTAAAATATCTTGCCATATATTTATTGTGACGTAGATTGCCATGGTCTAGTAGCCAATCTGTTAGGTGAAATAGCTCTACACTGTTTTATACTCGATGTTTGTTGCTGCAATGGCCATCGATAGTTCGATGGCTGTGTGCTCGGCCTCATTGACTGCTGAAACAGCCTGCCATAATTTAGGACTCAAATCTGTTTGCTGAATTAGCTTTACATATATTTCATTACTTAGATCTGCTCGTCCAAATATCTTGCCATAGCTTTAGACATCGACCTAGGTATTTTCTTCTGGACTTCATAAAAAAGGATATATGTTTTTCCTGTAATATATAGTAGAAGAAATAATTTGTATGTCTAATAGATGGACAGGACATGGATAACTTCTGCTCGAAGATTCTCTGCTGCATATGTCGAGGGGGTTGAAAACTTCATGAACTTTATCAGAGCTGAGTACAATGGTCCGAAATCAGATGTGCTCTGCCCGTGTAGCAGTTGTATGAATTCAGTTACAAGACCCCAGTCAACTGTGCAAAATCATCTGCACTTGTATGGGATGTCGGTCACATATACTAGGTGGGTTCATCATGATGAAGCTGTGAACATCAATGTTATTGACTACGTGGAAGCAGCAGATCACCATCTTGATCTGCCTGATGCTCAGGTGGAAGAGGAGGAGGAGGAGGAGGTGGTGGCGGAGCCAGTTAGTTTTACCAACATTTAAAATATGCTACGAAATGCTCGTGCATTCCGTGAACTTTCACCTGCAGAAGAAAAACGGTGGGCCCGCATGTTGGATCAATGCAACGTGGCTATCACCCCAGGAAATAAGCTGTCAGTATTCTCAGCTATGGTCACCTTTCTTCAGGTGAAGACATCTGAGCGGATGACCAACAAATCATTCGATGCGATGTTGGCTGCTTTCCACAAAGCTTGCCCAGATGCGTCTGAGCTGCCACACACCTACAGTAAAATGAAGAATTTCCTTCATGCAGTTGGACTTGGATATGATATGATCCATGTTTGTAAGAATAATTGTGTTCTGTTCCGGAAGGATTATGCCAACTTAAGTGAATGCCCAAAATGCAAATCATCAAGATGGAAAGATTGCGATGCTGTGAAGAGGATTCCTCATAATGTTCTGAGACATTTTCCAATTACACCAAGATTGCAGAGGTTGTTTCATAAACAAGAGAGGATGTACTGTGGCATTCTAGGAACCAGGACTACAGAGATTAGAATGTAATGAGCTATCCATCACATGGTAGTGAGTGGAAAAGCTTCAATCAGAAGCACGAAAAGTTTGCTGCTGACCCGAGAAACATTAGACTTGGCTTAGCTTCAAATGGATTTAACCCATTTGGCCACCAGAGCGCCACATATAGCATGTGGCCAGTGCTTGTTATCCCTTACAACATGCCTCCAAATGTCTGCACCAAAGAATCAAACTACATGATGGCCTTGCTCATCCCAGGTCCAAAAATTCCTAGAAAGGATTTTGATTTGTTCATGGAGCCTCTTATGGAGGAACTTCAACAGCTATGGAGGGGTGTTCTCACTCGAGACCTATATAGCAGCCCACCAGCTAATTTGTTTCTGCCTGCTATTATAATTTGGTGCATCCATGATTATCCGGCTTTGGGCACTGTCGGTGTCAAAACCGGCGGATCTCGGGTAGGGGGTCCCGAACTGTGTGTCTAAGGCGGATGGTAACAGGAGGCAGGGGACACGATGTTTTACCCAGGTTCGGGCCTCTTGATGGAGGTAAAACCCTACGTGTTGCTTGATTTATTCTTGATGATATGAGTATTACAAGAGTTGATCTACCACGAGATCGGAGAGGCTAAACCCTAAAAGCTAGCCTATGGTATGATTGTATGTTATTGTGTCCTACGGACTAAAACCCTCCGGTTTATATACACACCGGAGAGGGTTAGGGTTACACATGGTCGGTTACAAAGGAGGAGATATCCATATCCGTACCTCCTAGCTTGCCTTCCACGCCAAGTAGAGTCCCATCCGGACACGAGACGAAGTCTTCAATCTTGTATCTTCATAGTCCAACAGCCCGGCCGAAGGATATAGTACGGCTGTCCGGAGACCCCCTAATCCAAGACTCCCTCAGTAGCCCCTGAACCAGACTTCAATGACGTCGAGTCCGGCGCGCAGTATTGTCTTCGGCATTGCAAGGAGGGTTCCTCCCCCGAATACACCCCGGAAGAATTTGAATACAAGGATAGTGTCCGACCCTGCAAAATAAGTTCCACATACCACCATAGAGAGAATAATATTTCCAGAAATCTAATCTGCTAACACATTTCGGCAACATGATGTTATGTCATGGCCCGGTGATTATTCGAACCGTTTCCTTTAACTAACTCCGCACATAACGTGAGGCAGTTTCCTGACACGTCTTGTCAAAGCAGGGATCGTGTCCCCCTTATTACGGGATTCTCATCAATAGGGGCGTGGGTAACCCAACCGCGCCATCGATTACGGCGGTTCGGGAATAAGCGAGTTTTACCAGGCTAGTGGGGGCGCATGGCTTCGGCCGCCCTTATAAAGGGATAAGGTTTAACCTTTTTCTACCCATGCCTTCTTCCTTCTTGCCTATCCGTTCTTGCGCACTCGAGCTCCAATGCCCAAGTCCACATCCTTCCCCTCAACCTCCTCCAAACATGTCTGGAGCGGTGAGCAAATGGATGGCTTCCTCCATTACGGAGGGGCACATCAAAAAGCTGCGCGGCGCCGGATAATTAGCCGCGAATATCGTGCATCGGCTGCCCGCTGTGGGGCAGATCGTTCCTACCCCGGAACCTCATGAGAGGGTAGTTTTCCTCCACCACTTCCTCCGTGGACTGGGGTTTCCCCTTTATCCATTCGTCTGTGGTCTCATGTTCTACTACGGGCTGGACTTTCATGATCTGGCCCCGAACTTCATCCTCAACATTTTGGCGTTCATCGTCGTCTCTCAGGCTTTCCTCCGCGTCCGGCCCCACTTCGGCCTGTGGCTGAAGACCTTTAACATCAAGCCGAAGGTGGTGGGAGGCCAACAAGCAGAATGCGGCGGAACCATGGTGGGAAAGATGCCCAATGTCACATGGCTTGAGGGCTCCTTCATGGAGACCATAAAGGGGTGGCAATCGGCCTGGTTCTACATCACCGAGCCGCGCGACACCAAATGGGCGGCGGCCCCCAGTTTCGATCCGGATTCCCTACACGGCTCACTTCCTGGAAAGAGAAGGGCTTGTCGTGGGGTTCATCAGTGGAGCTGGATGGACTCTAGAAATGTATCCGGATTATGGCAAGCAAGAAGCTCAAGCTTGTCAACATAGTCCAGGTCATGCTCATCCGCCGGATCCTCCTGTGCCAACAACGGGACTTCAACTTGTGGGAGTTCGACCCAGCCCAGCACCAGACTCTGAGTGAGCTCTTCGACACGACGCACAAGGACGTTTGGAAGGTGTTGTTCAAGGGTGCCGAGGTCCCTCCCTCTCTCACCGAGGACCGCGGGCTAAGCGCGAAGCGCCGAGCGCATTCGGTGAGTTCTATACATCCGGTAGGATATTTATTTCCCCTAGCTTAACCATGTGCAGGGTCTGATCTCCATGCCTTTGACAGGACTGGGTGGAGACGTCGGGGCAGATTAACTGTCCGGCCCCTCTTCCCGAAGACACTGCGGATGCTCTCCTGACGGAGATGCTGACTCCGGCTCCTTACAAGGTGCCGAAGAAGACCAAGAAGTCCAAGGGAACCCGAAAGAGCTCCCGGCGCCAGGTGTTATCGGACTCATCGTCCGATAACTCCGTGACACACTCCTCCCCTGAAGACGAGGAGGAAGATGAAGATGTTCCCCCTCAAGTCGGGGGAGACAAGAAAAGGAAGGCCGCCCCTACTGGGGGGGCCGAAGGGTCCAAGAAGGGAAGGACTCTCCTTCCGGACTACCCCAGCACTGCCGCCGAAGGTGAAGACGAGTGGCTGCTCAGGGCCAAGCCCCTGGCAAAGTCGTAAGTATTCGGATACCAGAGTAACTCATAGCATTCCTTTGTCGCACTGCTTCTCCTAACGCTGAATTATGATTGTGCAGACCGCCCCGAACCCGTATCGACGTATCCTTGTCGGACGGCTCCCTGGGCTCGTCGGATATGGATAGCGATCCACTTCCGACCGCCACCTCCCCTTGCCCTATGGACAACGCTGAGGTGTTGTCTCAAGAGGCACTGGGTCGAGGGGAGACAGTCCCGGAGGCGCCTCAAAGCGACCTTCCGGACTCCGGGAGCAGGGGAGCAAAGCCCCCGAGGGCTCCGAGTTTGGCCCTCGGCCGAACACCGCGCCGGAACCTCAAGTGGTTCTGGACTCGGGCAGGCAGCCTCCCTCTAAGAGGGGCAAGACGCCTGTGCCAGTGACCTCTGCCCATCTAGAGGCACCGGACAATCTACTGGGAGCGCTTCGCAGCGCTTCCATTGACGAAGAGCACCACACTATTATGAGTGCGGTGGTCCAGAAGGTTCAGTCCGCCAAGCGCGGACTGACTGAAGCCTGTGCCAGCCTTCTAACAGGCTTTGAGGTAACTTTTTGAAATATAGGAGAAATATTATCGCATAGACAGTAGCCCCTCATGCTCTGTTCGGTGTTCACAAAGAAAAGCCGAACAGAGGATCAAACAATATCGCAGGAGTCTAATATAAGTATGTCTATATGCGTATGCAGGCTTCACTGCTGGCCTCTGCCGCACTGACTGCGGAGGTCGCCGCACTGAAGCAGGACCTTAAAGGGTCCAAGGAAGAGCTCGGCCTTGCCAAGAGGCAGCTCGAGGAGAACAAAGGTAAGTAGTACCTAGTCTATGGATCTATATAAAAGGAAAGTGATTGCAAAATGACAGGATTATCGTAAATTTGCCAGGGGCCACGACCGAGGTGGCGACCCTGAAGCAAGCGCTATCCGAGGCCTAAAACAAAGCGGCCAAGGAGCGCACCGAGCGGGAAAGGCAGGAGGCTCGGGTTGGCGAGGTGCAGCAAGAGCTCCACGCTCTCGTGACAAAGCACGAGGCGTTGGAGCTTGACTTGAAGATGCGAGAGTCTGAGCTTGCCGCGGCCCTCGAGAGCGCGAAGTATGCCAAGGCCGAAGCCCAAAAGGCCCTCCAGGAGATTGATGCGATGAAGAAGATAGCGGCGGGTAAGGCATTCTATATGCAAAGCAAGCATGTGAAAGTAAATTACTTGTTACTTACCCGAATCCGGATCTCTCCAGGAGCATTCGCAGATTTGCCCCGCAGCGTGTCGAATGCCGCACCGTTTTACCAGGCCGAGGAGGGAAGCTCAATAGAGAAGTTGTTCTGGGCCCAATATACTGGGACCGAACACCCGATGCCTTTGAGTGACCAACTAAAACAGCTGGTCGAGCTACACAAGGCGGTCGAACAGGCCATGAAGGGCTTTATAGTCCAGCTATGGCCTGGCGACGCCCTTCCGAACAGCTACTTCTGCCTGGTGAGGCGGCTTGTGGATGCCTGCCCACGGCTGGAAGTCGTCAAGCGGTCCGTCTGCATCGAAGGTGCACGTCGGGCTTTCGCCCGTGTGAAGGTGCAATGGGCCAAGCTAGACGCCGTGAAGCTGATCAAGGAAGGGCCGCCGGAGGGCAAGGAGCATCGCCACGCCAAGATGTACTATGAGGGTGTCCTGAAGGGTGCCCGTCTCGTAGTGGACGAGTGTACCAAAGATACAATATTTGAGTAAACCCGCTCGTGTAATCCTGTATTCATGAAAACTTGTTCATATGCGCTATGCAAAGCTTGTTTGAATTTAAATATTACCTTCTGTTCGGCTGTTTATCAAATCTGAGAGATGGCTAGTCATCGGCTTCTGCATTTTTGGGGTGTTCGGGATAAACCTGAGCACTCTTATTCCCATTTTTGGGTCCTTCGAGGGAGGTGCTCAGCACAACGAACAAGGCAATCGGACTATAATGCGTTATCACTCTCACTTAGCCATAGAATTCTATAATTTTAAATTTCGGCGAAGCCCCTAGTGTTCGGAAGGCCGAACTCGAGGCGCGATACACGCCTTAAGCCGGTCAGGGCCGAGTCCTCGCTCTAAGCAGCATAAGTCTTTAAGGACTCGAAAAACCTCTCGAACAGCGACCAGTCTCTCGCCTTATCATGAGAGTCCGTTTTAGCTTTCTCTACTGAGGTGCTTAGCCCAGCAGAACCGGGGCACAATCGCAGTAGTTCTCCCAGTGCTACCTTAGCCGATATAGCGGAACGTAAGGTACCAAAACATGGGAGCCGGGAAAACCCAACTATTAACCCAAGACATGATTCGGAGCTGATGCATATAATGCTATAAGTTCGGGGTGCCGCACTGTTGAAAGTGTCCGGACTACTCATGCCGTATTGTGGGGTATGCCTAAGCCCCTAGCGTATGGGCCGTACCAGAGTGTACGGGTGCTGGATGTCATGAATGAACATATATATATATAAAGAAGAATGCAATAATAGTCTTAATGCTATGCATTGTTTATTCAAAAAGGTGCGTTAAAGCAGAATGATACATGCAGTGCAATAAGCAAAAAGTAGGACTATGTCCCCTCCAAGGGCGAGCTGAAGAATAGTATTAAGGCAAGTATTACACTCGTTATCGTAATCCACCTGGGAGTTCCATGGTGTGACGTAGCTTTCTGCCTTCTTGGTTGCTGCATCATATGTTCGACAATCATGTTGCCGGACCGGGTTTCCAGAGATTAAAGTCCTGAAAAGAAAATAACAAAAAAGGGAAGCCCCTAGTGCGGTTTAAGCCGCGTCTTGGGGCATGCCATAGTCATGCCCCCCTCCCCACCTGTGCCCATGGTATTTTTAATGCATAATTATGTACGCGTGGCACGAATTTCGCCGTTTGGCTTGGGCCGGGGTGGGGGCCGCCTTGCTATGCGAGCTCGGAATGTGCCAGGCGGTCCTGTTGCTGATTACTCCGGGCGCGCTTGAAGGTGTTTGGGTCCTTAAACGCCGAACTGGTGGATTGCCTTGAGAGGCTGCTTTGCGCTTCCGCTGCTAGGGCCGCAGTGTGCTCCTCCGTTCGGAGAGAGCGCTCTGTGTTTCCATTAACTGTAATGACCCCCTGATGTCCTTGCATCTTGAGCTTGAGGTATGCATAATGCGGTACCGCACTGAATCTCACAAATGCGGTTCGCCCGAGCAGTGCATGATAACCACTGCGGAACGGGACTATATCGAAGATTAACTCTTGGCTTCGAAAGTTATCCGGGGATCCGAAGACCACTTCCAGTGTGACTGAGCCTGTGCAATGGGCCTCTACACCTGGTATGACGCCTTTAAAGGTTGTTTTTGTGGGTTTGATCCTTGAGGGGTCTATACCCATTTTGCGCACTGTGTCCTGGTAAAGCAGGTTCAGGCTGCTGCCGCCATCCATAAGGACTCGAGTGAGGTGAAATCCGTCAATGATTTGGTCTAGGACCAGTGCGGCGAATCCGCCATGGCGGATACTAGTGGGGTGGTCCCTGCGATCGAAGGTGATCGGACAGGAGGACCATGGGTTGAACTTTGGGGCGACTGGCTCCAACGCATATACGTCCCTGAGCGCACGCTTCCGCTCCCTCTTGGGGATGTGGGTTGCATATATCATGTTCACCGTCTGCACTTGTGGGGGGAACCTCTTCTGTCCTCCGGTGTTCGGCTGCCGGGGCTCTTCCTCTTCATCGCTATGTGGCCCCTTATCTTTGTTTTCGGCATTTAACTTGCCAGCATGCTTGAATACCCAACAATCCCTATTGGTGTGGTTGGCTGGCTTGTTGGGGGTGCCATGTATTTGACACGAGCGATCGAGTATGCGGTCCAAACTGGACGGGCCCGGAGTGCTTCTTTTAAATGGCCTTTTCCGCTGACCGGGTTTAGAGCCTTTGAATCCGACATTGACTGCCGTATCTTCGGTATTGTCGCTGTTAATGTGGCGCTTATGTTTGTTGTGACGTGACCTGCCATTGCCGTCCTTGGTATCCGAGGTACCACGGGTCTTGGATATGTTATTACTGTGAGCCAGCCAGCTGTCTTCTCCCGCACAAAAGCGGGTCATGAGTGTCGTGAGGGCTGCCATACATTTCAGCTTTTCCTGACCAAGGTGCCGGGCTAGCCACTCGTCGCGGATGTAGTGTTTAAAAGCTGCTAGGGCCTCTGCATCCGGACAGTCGAAGATTTGATTTTTCTTTGTTAGGAACCGTGTCCAGAATTGTCTGGCCGATTCCTTTGGCTACTGGATTATATGGCTCAGGTCATCGGCGTCTGGTGGTCGCACATAAGTGCCCTGAAAGTTGTCGAGGAATGCGGCTTCCAGATCTTCCCAACAGCCAATGGACTCTGCTGGCAAGCTATTGAGCCAATGCCGAGCTGGTCCTTTAAGTTTGAGTAGGAGGTATTTGATTGCGTGTAGGTCATCACCGCGGGCCATGTGGATGTGCAGGAGGAAATCCTCGATCCATATCGCAGGATCTGTCGTGCTGTCATATGATTCTATGTTTACGGGTTTGAAACCCTCTCGGATTTGATGATCCATTACTTCATCTATGAAGCATAAGGGGTGTGCGGCACCTCTGTACTAGGCTATATCGCGACGCAGCTCCAATGAGTCTTGCCCACTGTGTGCAGCCTGGCCGGATTTACTTTTACTGTATCCGGCGTGACGTTTATCGTCTCGCATAGTGGCGTGCCCTCGTGATCCGTAGATCGATCTTGCATGTTTTGCTTTGTCCTCCAATACATCTCGCAGGTCTGGCATATTTCCCCATGCCTTTTTATTTGAATGGCGTCAGGGTGCAGGCTGAGCTTTTGGCTGGAATGCCTCTCTATCGCGGCCACGAGGTGGCCGATCAGCCGCGTCATATGCTTCTTCCTCCAGTCGGGGTAGCAACCTGCATTTTGGGTAACTCTTGGAGGGGCATTCGAGTTTATATTCCTCGCCCGCGAGGACTTCAGTCCATCTGTCAGCTAGCAGATCTTGATCATCTTGAAGCTGCTACTGCTTTTTCTTAAGGCTATTTGCCGTGGCTATAAGCCGGCGCTTGAAGCACTCTTTTTTGACTGGATCCTCTGGCACGACGAATTCGTCATCGTCGAGGCTTGCCTCGTCTTCGGAGGGGGCATGTAATTATCATCCTCCGCCTCTCCATCTGTCGCTCTCTCTAGAGGGCTGGCCTCTCCACCCTCTTGTCCTAGATCGTGCTGGAGGGGATTGTTGCCATCTTTGGCACTATCCAGAGTGTTATTATCTCCTGTGCCGGTATCACCACTTTTGCTTTCGTGGGACTTAGAGCGGCGCCGCTGACGTCAGCGCTTGGGTTGCTTCTTGGAGGGGTCATCCTCCGCTGTCTCGTCGCCATTGCCTTCTTTGGGTGTGTCCACCATGTATATATCGTATGATGAGGTGGCTGTCCAGTGCCCTGTGGGCAGTGGTTCCTCTTCGTCTCCCGCATCATCGTACATACCGTCGATGTCTTCGGAGTCAAAGTCGAGCATGTCGGTTAAGTCGTCGACAGTGGCTACTAAGTGGGTGGTGGGTGGGCAGCGAATTTCTTCGTCATCTGCATCCCAATCCTGTCGGATATAGTTCGGCCAGGATCCTCCTGACAAGGAGAGAGACCTTAATGAGTTCAGTATGTCGCCAAAGGGCGAGTGCTGAAAAATATCCGCGGAGGTAAACTCCATGATCGGCGCCCAATCGGATTCACTAGGAACGGGCGCAGGCGGTTCGGAGTCCGTTGTCGGAGAAGGATCCAGCAGTCTGACAACACGGCTCTCGTGCAGGGTAAGGTCGATGTTCGGATCGATCGCCGCTGAGGGTAAGGCCTCCGTGGCGGGGTCCATCCACCCGTCCATGGACGGCGCAACTGGCTCCGAATTGAGGGTCGGAGTGGCTACCGGTGCAATCTCCTGAACACTGTCTGATGGCAGAGCTAAATCGTACTCATCGTGACCGCATGACGCACAAGGCAGAGGCTCGAATCCATCGAAGATCAAGTCTCCGTGGATATCGGCAGTGTAGTTTAAGCTTCCAAACCTGACCTGGTGGCCAGGGGCATAACTTTCGATCTGCTCCTAATGGCCAAGCGAGTTGGCCCGCAGTGCGAAGCCGCCGAACACAAAGATCTGTACGGGGAGAAAAGTCCCACCCTGGACTGCATCGCAATCGATGATAGAAGGAGCCATCAAGCCTAACGGCGACGACACAGAGGAACTCTTAATGAAAGCACCAATGTCGGTGTCAAAACCAGCGGATCTCGGGTAAGGGGTCCCGAACTGTGCGTCTAAGGCGGATGGTAACAGGAGGCAGGGGGCACGATGTTTTACCCAGGTTCGGGCCCTCTTGATGGAGGTAAAACCCTACGTCCTGCTTGATTTATTCTTGATGATATGAGTATTACAAGAGTTGATCTACCCGAGATCGGAGAGGTTAAACCCTAAAAGCTAGCCTATGGTATGATTGTATGTTATTGTGTCCTACGGACTAAAACCCTCCGGTTTATATAGACACCGGAGAGGGTTAGGGTTACACAAGGTCGGTAACAAAGGAGGAGATATCCATATCCGTACTTCCTAGCTTGCCTTCCACGCCAAGTAGAGTCCCATCCGGACACGAGACGAAGTCTTCAATCTTGTATCTTCATAGTCCAATAGTCCGGCCAAAGGATATAGTCCGGCTGTCCGGAGACCCCCTAATCCAGGACTCCCTCAGGCACTATGTCAGGGCAAACGACACATGGGTACAATGCATGTGTTCGCTGTGACGGGAATCCGTTGTCATACGCAATACATAGCAAGATATGTTGCATTGGACACCGTTGTTTCCTTGCCAAGGACAAGCCGCATCCTAGAAAATACCGAAGACATGTGTTCAATGCAAAGCATGAAAACCATGATGCGCCAAAGAGGCTCACCGCCGATGAGTTGCAAGTGGAATTAGAGAAGGTCGGGCATATTACACCAGGAAACCATCCTGATAATGGTAGTGGGAAAAGGAAGCGTGGCAGGGCAGAAGAGAGATTATTGTTTACCCGCAGGTCCACTTTGTGGGACTTGGAGTATTGGAAAGATTTGGATCTGCGGCATAATCTTGATGTGACGCACATCGAGAAAAATATATGTGACAGCATTATTGGCACACTTCTTAATATTGAAGGCAAGACGAAAGATACCTTAAAATATAGGATTGATTGGACACACCTGGTTATCAGACAGGATTTGCAGGTGCAAGATGAAGGTAAACCACGGGATATGGGACCAGCTGTGTACGTCTTGGACAAGGTAAAAAGAAAAGAATTCTGCGAGATCCTGTCACGTGTGAGATTCCCACATGGATTTGCTTCCAACCCTGAAAGGAGAGTCAGTGCAGATGGAAACAAGGTACAAGGGTTGAAAACTCATGACTACCATGTCCTGCTTCAAAGGGTTTTACCTGTTATCCTTAGAGGATTGGGCCGCCCCGACTTATGCAGAGCAGTTGCAGAGTTGGGACAATTCTTCAGGGAACTCTACAGTAGAAATATCAGGATAGATGCTTTGGAGCGTCTTAGAGACAAGATACCAACTATCCTATGCTACCTTGAGAAGATATATCCTCCAGCCTTCTTTGATGTGATGGTTCATTTGGTTGTTCATCTACCTGATGAGGCACTACTTGGAGGTCCAGTACAGTATGGCTGGATGTACCCTATTGAAAGGAGGCTAGGCACTTTCAAGGGCTATGTTAGGAACAGAGCTAGACCCGAGGGTTCCATTGCAGAGGCCTACATTGCTACAGAAGCGTTGACAATCTGCTCAAAAAAGAGTGAGACAGCTGATCAGATTAGCAAAGAGGCGGATGAAGACAATCCCGGGCTTAATGTTTCGATTATTCTGTTCAAGTTACAGGGAAGAGCCGACAAGAGGACAAACCTAATGATTTGGACAAAATAGTTTGGTATGTGTTGAATAACTGTCCTGAGATACTACCTTATATCAAGTAAGTGCTATGTACTGCAGCTTGTACATCGTAATCTACTAAACTTGCAGCACATTCTTATATATTTAGATGTTTGACGCAATCACTATGTTGTGTAGCATCTACAAAAAGGAGTTACTACCGCAAAATCCAAGAAACATTGACAAACTGGTTATGGAAGGATTTGCGAACTGGTTCAAGAGCCATGTAAGCTTTTGAATTGCACTGTCAGTTTTTTTAATATACTGAGTACATAAGATGATCAACTTGTCTATTTTCTAACCATAGGTTAAGAAGATGCGGGAGGATGGGCAAGTGGTTGATGATGCCCTTTACTCACTAGCAATGGGTCCTGATACTCGGGTAAGACATTATGAATCTTGCGTTGTAGGAGATGTGCGCTACAACACCCTTGCACGAGACGAAGGCAAGAAGACACAAAACAGTGTCATCATGAGCACGGATACGTATGACAAAGAGACAACTGAAATGTATGCTAACATAACAGACATTGTTCAGTTGCAGTATATGTCCAGTTTCGAGGATCATCGGTGTGTGGTTCTGTTGTGCTGCCATTGGTATAACCTGTTTTCCAGGATCGAAAAACCCAGAGCTGATGATTATTTCAAATCCATCAATGTCAAGGCGGCGTACCAAACCAACGAGCCTTTTACTTTGGCAAATCAAGCAACACAGATATTTTTCCTGGAAGACACATTTGCACGTAGTGATGACTGGAGAGTATTGCAAAGGTTTGAGCCGAGGAATTTGTCTAATGAAGTTGCACAACAAGATAATGCTTACACTGCTCCTGATGTACAAGATAACACAAATGTTCCTAATATCTTTGAAAACCATCACGTCAATGACGCCAGCGAAAAGATTGCATGTCATTCTATGGACATACAAGAGTTGATCAAGAAGAAACCAACGTTTGAGGATGTTGAGGATGAAGAAGAAGATGACACTATGGGGAATTACGATTCAGACTGATACACATGTCGAAGATGTTGGCGTTGCTCCTGCGGATGATGATTACATTGCTTTTGTCGTATTTGCCTGTCAGAAGATGTTTTTTTATCTACTATGTGAAATTGTGTTTGCTATGACAACTGAAACCTGATGAACATGATGTTTAGTATTTTCCTATGAGAACATCACTTGTTATGTATGTTGATTTGTGTTTGGTGATTGTATGATGACTAAAACATGATGACATTGTTGTCTAGTTGTACTCATATTTGGCTATGAAACTTGAATTTGATGACATAGTTTGCTGTTGGACTGCAATTTGCTCGACGTCTTCGAATGAGAACAAAGCTGACCCGATAGGGCCTCTGCTAATTTATTTATTTATTACCAAAAGGGCCTCTGCTATTTATTTTTTATGAGCAAAAGGAGATACCCCCTGATTTCCATTACTAGAAATCATTAGATGTTCACAACACTAAGCCCAACCTGCTACACAGGTTTCATTAATTACTAGTTTCAGCAAAGTATTCATGTCATAGCCACTGAATAGATCACGAGTGCTACATACACTGCAAATAAAGAGACAATCATCCTACAAAGCACTTCGATTTTGCCCATTATCTTCACAAGCTCTTTCATCTCCTCATTGCTGTCAAGGCCGTTCAGCAGCTGTTGCTTGGCCATGATCAGGGGAACTGCATCTTTAACCATCTGTTCTGCATCTTCCTGTTCTGCCGTTCCTTCAGTTACTTGTCCAACACCCCAACCTGCCGGTATTGGGATTCCTCGGCTAACCCAATAATCAGCGTAGTTGCACTCCCTCACATCAGCAACTTCCGAGAAATACAAATCACACGAATCTTCCCTTTTCTGCACGAATCAAATTGGAAGATCATCAACCAAACTATTAAAAAAATCAGCAACTGAAAGTAGTAGAACAACACTTAAACATATTATTACCCCATGATTCGGGCATTTGTAGAAGAATCGGCCAGGGTTGAGGATTGTGGTTGAGATGCGACGAATGACTATGCGTGATTTGCACCAGTGGCACCACACCAACGGCAGCGGGTTGTGATGAGCAACCGGCTGCAGTGCGCGTGCCGGCGGGGGTGTGATGAGACGCACATGCGATGGTACGGGTGGCGACTTGGCGCATATTTGGTTGTTGCCTGTTGAAGAGCAGGTGGACGAGCAGCCAGCGGACATGGCTGCTACGGCTAGAGCTTCTGATGCTAGGCAGAGTAAGTAGAGAAGAGGAGAAGCGAACGTTGGTTATGTCAGTTTCATTACTTGCAGAGTAGCATAGCACCATATATAGTCATAGTCTAGGTTTGGATTCGAACCAGCTACAGGAGCGCATCTCTCTTGTTTCTAAAACTCAGCAACGTCTCTTTACTGGTACACTAGCTTATTCTGTACGCCTTCTCAAGTCTTTGATTCTCCACCTAACATCTGGGATCCACCGGGAGGGCCTCCGTATTTCTTGAAATAAACGTGCCCCCCGCTGACAGGTCGGACCCACCAGCTATCTTCGCACGCAAGGAAGTGCCTCCTTATTACGCACAAAAAAATGAATACTCCCCCTGCCAGCTGGAACCCAGCGTCGTGGGAGGCTGACTTGTGGGCCTACCAAGTTGACGGGGACGGAGGGCTTTGTCAACTTAGTCAATATGAACGATTCTAGCTACAGTTACCATACGATGTTCATCCAACGGCAGTAGTGCTTCTTCAACCTCTGGTGTTCTTGCTCCAGCCGCCCAAACCAGCGCTGGTCGTGCCGCGTGCTCCTGCCTCCCGTGGCCGGCTGTGATGCCGCGGAGGCATCACCGCCCCCTACTACTCCCACCGCTGGCTAGGGCATCCCTCTACTCACCCACACCCCCTGTTATTCTGTGGCGACGACAGCCTCACGCCGCAGCCGAACCAGTGAACCCTCGTACTCCTCTCCACGTGGGCGTCCACTGCCGCGTCTTCCCCTGCTCCGCGTCGTCCCCTTCCTAGGCCTCGCCGTCGTCCACCGCCTTGGTGCTCTCAGCACGGCGTGGTCATTGTGGTCAACGACCGACTTCCATCGGGAGAGTACTGTACGTCGAGAGGCTAACAGCTGGGTCCACATCCACAGCCCAGGTTTTTTGTGATTTGCCAAGTAAGTCGCTTTTTCAGGCCTGTTGGCTGCAAATCTTTCAAGACGAGGAGAGCTTCATTCGGCTGGCCGAGAAAATGGCCTATCAGTAATGAGAAATGGGTTGTACATTTTTAAAACACATCAAACCGGCAATTAGTTTCAAATTTCTTTTTTCATTTCGAGATTTTAAATTGCATTGATTCTTATGCATGGAAAATTTGTTAGATTTTATATTGATATATATTTATTTTTAAAAACAGTTCGGACCGCACCGAAATATGAAAAATTTCATATAATTTTTTCATCGTGGCCACAATATGGGCTTTAATGCTAAAAAAGAATATGGGCTCCAAAAAAACCTAAGAATTAGCAAATGGTCTGTAAATTGTTAGAAATAATGGCAGATGGGCTATATGACGTTTTCCACAGATTTGAGGCTTTCCTAAAAAAAAGCTTGATGCACAAGTAGTGACTGTTGGATGTGCATCCAACGGCCGTCGTACTTCTTCAATCTCTGCTCTTCCTGCTCCAGCCGCTCAAACAAGCGCCGGCAGGACTGCCTTCTATCTCCTCCCTGTGGCTGGCTGTGCTGCCGCGCACGCCTCATCGCCCCACCGTACTCCCATCGCTGGAGTAGCCCTCCCTCTACTCACGCACACCTGCTATTATTCTTTGGCGACGGCAGACGAACCAGTAAACCCTCGTACAGACGTACTCCCCTCCGTGTGGGAAACAACTGCCGAGTCTTCCCTGCCTCCGTGTAGTTCCCTTCCTAGGCCTCGCCGTCATCCACCGCCCTGGTGCTCTCGGCGTGGCCTGGTCAACGTGGTCAATGACCGACATGCATCTAAAGTGGACTGTACGTGGAGAGGCTAACAGCTGGGTTCACGGCCGCATGCAAGGAAATGCCTCCTTATTACGCGCAAAATAATGATTCCTCCACCTGACATCTGGGACCCACCGAAAGGGCCTCTGTATTTCGTGAAAAAACGTTACCGCCACTGACAGCTTGGACCCACCAGCTATATCTTCGCACGCAAGGAAGTGCCTCCTTATTACGTACAAAAAAATGAATACTCCCCCTACTAGCTGGGACCCAGTATAGTGGCAGGCTGACTTGTGGGCCTACTGAGTTGACGGGGACAGAGGGCTTTGTCAACTTAGTCAATATGCACGATTCTAGCTCCAGTGACCGTACAATGTCCATCCAATGGCCGTAGTGCTTCTTCAACCTCTGGTCTTCTTGCTCCAGCCGCCCAAACCAGCGCCGGTCATTCCTCGTGCTCCTGCCTCCCGTGTCCGGCTGCGAAGCGGTGGAGGCCTCACCGCCCCCTACTACTCCCACCGATGGCTAGGCCATCCCTCCACTCACCCACACCCCCTATTATTCTGCAGTGACGGCAGCCTCACACCGCACCGAACCAGTGAACCCTCATACTCCTCTACGCGTGGGCATCCACTGCCACGTCTTCCCCCGCTCCGTGCCGCCCCCTTCCTAGGCCTCACCATCGTCCACCGCCATGGTGTTCTTGGCGTGGCCAACGTGGTCAAGGAACGACTTCCATCGGAAGAGTACTGTATGTGGCGAGGCTGACAGCTGGGTCCACGGCAGCCGTAAGGAAGTGCCTCCTTATTACGCAGAAAATAATTATTCCTCCACCAGACAGCAGGGACCCACCAGACGGGCCACCGTATTTGGCGAAAAAAACGTTTCCCCCTGACTACTGGGACCCACCGGACGGGCCGCCGTATTTCGCGAAAAAAAACATTCCCCCCGCTGTCAGCTCGGACCGACCGGAAGTGCCTCCTTATTACGCACAAAAAAAGCAATACTCCCCCTGCAAGTTGGGAGCCACCTTGGTGAGTGGCTGACTTGTGGGCCTACTAAATTGATGGGGACGGAGTGCTTTGTCAACTTACTCAATATGAACGATTCTAGCCCCAGTGACCGTACGATGTCCATCCAACGGCCATAGTGCTTCTTCAACCTCTGGTCTTCTTGCTCCAGCCACCCAAAGCAGCGCCGGTCATGCCGCGTGCTCCTGCCTCCAATGGCCGGCTGTGATGCCGCGGAGGCCTCACCGACCCCTACTACTCCCACCGCTGGCCAGGCCCTGTGGCGATGGCACCCTCACACCGCAGCCGAACTAGTGAACCCTCGTACTCCTCTCCGTGCGGGCTTCCACTGCCGCGTCTTCCCCGGCTCCATGTCGTCCCCTTCCTAGGCCTTGCCATCGTCCACCGCCCTGGTGCTCCCGGCGCGGCGTGGTCAACGTGGTCAAGGAATGGCTTCCCTCGGACGTGGACTATACATGGAGAGGCTGACAGCTGGGTCCACGGCCGCAGCAAGGAAGTGCCTCCTTATTACGCACAAAATAATTATCCCTCCACCTAACAGCGGGGACCCACCGGACGGGCCACCGTATTTCGCGAAAAAATGTTCCCCCCTGACTGCTGGGACCCACCAGCTATATCTCCGCACACAAGGAAGTGTGTCTGGGCAAAAAAACAACGATTCTCCCCCTGACTGCTGGGACCCACCAGCTACATCTTTGCAGGCAAGGATCTGCCTGACAGTCGGGACCCACCTGGTCGAAGTGTACGTAGCGTTGTCATTCTGGTCGCGAATGTGTACGTATATACTGGTTGATGTAGAGGCACGCACACAGCACGTACACGTACGTACAGTGGCCAGTGTGCAAGAAACAAAATACGGCCACGTGCGTACATACGGGAAGGGTCTCGAACGCCTACTCGCGCAAACGTACGGCCAGGGCTCGTGTACATGCCTGGGTCGGAATAGAGAAACAACGTCGTCGTCGTGTTCATGGGGAGCCAACCGGCTGGGTCGGAACAGAATGCGTCGTTGTGTTCATCGGGAGGGCTTGGACGGAACATCCAATTGAAACGAGGCCTGGCGTACCGCAGAACAGAGGAAACGGCCTTGTGTTCGACCGGCCACAATCGAAACGGGATCATGTTCATCGGGAGTGGTCTGTCGTATCGCAAAACAGAGGAAACAGACTTGTGTTGGAGCGCTACGGTCGAAACGAGGGTCCTGTTCATCAGGACGGGTGTGGCATACCGCAAAACGAGACTCCACGGGATACTGTTCATCTCCACCATTGACCCCCTCCAGTCTCCACGGGCTACTGTTCATCCACCGTCGACCTCCTCCAGCCTCCACCTGCGACTGTTCATCCACAAGCTCCTGTTCATCCAGCCTCCACCACACGCTACTCCACCGGCTACTATTCAACCAGCCCTCTCCACGGGCTCCTGTACAACCACCCCTTCACGGGCTACTATTCATCCAGCCCTCCATTGTCTACTGTTCATCCAGCCCTCCACGGGGTGGTCCTATTCATCCTGCCCTCCACGGGGTCCTGTTCATCCAGCCCCAACCGGCTCGATCGATTGGGGTCCTGTTCATCCAAAGGCAACACCATGGGGTCCTATTCATCCACTGTAGCGACCTGACCCGAATGGATCACGTCTACTGTGCTACGGTGTCATCCCTGGATCAGTAATGCTGACACCATACAGTACATCGAGGTTTTATAACAGAGTTGCAATCACACACTTATTACATCGATGGCTCAAAAAGAACTTATTACAATAAATATGGCTGAAGGCCATCTAATAATGATAACAGCGGAAGACTTGGAAGATAAATGGGTCCATCAACTCCAGCGGCATCACTGAGTATAGGGCCACGACCTAAAAGCACCTCAATCGTCGTCTGAAAAGTCTGCAACATTAACGTTGCAGCCCGAAAACGGGTCAGCACATGGAATATGCTGGCAAAGTAACACATAGAGAGTAATGGAATGAAACAGCTATATTATATGCATATATGGCTGGTGGAAAGCTCTATGGTTACAATTTTGCGTAAAGCCAATTTTTCCCTACTGCAAAGGAATAAATTTATTTAACTATTATGGTGGTTGTGAAACATTGAGAATGGTTGACAGCATTCTCAATCCCAATTAAGAATAATTAAAACCCAACAACATTAATTAGAAGTAACATGTTGAGATTCACAATGATATTCAAGTACTAGATACTCAAGTTGTCCATAACCGGGGACACGGCTAATCATGATTAGTTTGTACACTCTGCAGAGGTTTGCGCACTTTTCCCCACAAGACTCGATCGCCTCCGTTTGGTTTCTCGCACTACACGGTGTTTGAGAAGACGGATGACCGAGACACAGTCTTTCAGAAGCGCTAGCACCTTACATGTGGGGTAGACCGTACCACCTACAACCCCTACATCTGCTAGTCCACCCCGTAAGAGTTCGCACAACTTAGTCAACTATGCCAGAGCCCATAATGGCTTGTGGCTGCACACGGAAGTTTCTAGCATGAAAGAACTTATGATCCCTTTGAGCCTGGGTGGCGGTCCGAAAAAACAGGCAAGTCCTAACAGACATCAGGTGCCTCAATCCACCCAGATGTGTGTTTAAGTTGCCACCTTAGATAAACCATTAAAATTATCAATCTCACATCTGTCATGGATATCACTCACCCAATCCACGTCTACTAGCATAGCATGGCATAATAAGCAAACGTAGAAGTAACTCCCAAAGGTTTCATAGTAATACATGTGATAGGTACTACCTCATCTACTTCCCATCCGACAATTTAATTAGATCCTAATCATGCAATGTGAGAGGATTGATCTAATGCAATAAAACATGGGTTGTAGAAAAGGTATGATCAAAGTGTTACTTGCCTTGCTGATGATCCGCGAGTCCTAGGGTTTCGAAGTAACAAGCGGCGCAATCCGGGTAATCTATCGCAGACAAACAACAAGCATACAATAAGTACTCATCTAATGCACAGGTAAAACTCGAACAAGAGAACGAACCAGAAAGTTCAATTTAAGAACTCCGGTTGAGAAGAAAGAAAGAACCGAACAAAGAAACAAACGGCGAAAGAAAACAACTCGGTTCTAGCAAGTTGAAACTAGGTCAAATTTTACCGGGGCAAAAACTTGTTTAAGTTGAGTAGACGGAACGGCGGTTTTGAAACGAAACTTCGGGCGCTTGAATCACCTGATTCCGATAAACGAGCGAAAAGAAAGACTAGAAAGAAGATCGGATCTGAAATCGCGATCGCGGAAAAGACGCGGAATAAATCCGACGAGAAGAAAAAGAAGAACGGTTAAACGAACGGACGTTCGTTAACCTAGAAGAATCCGGTGATCACGTTCGTTAAGACGAACGGTCCGGCGAACGGTCCAAAGGCAACTAAATCGGAGAAGAAAACAAATCCGATCTAGGGTTTCGGAGAAGAAAACCGAAACGAAAAACCGATCTAGAACACCGGAACGGTTTGGCGAAGAACCGGAAAGAAAACGAATTGGAAAAGAAGAATCGGAACGATTAGAAGAAAACGATCCGATGAAAAGAATAGATGTAGCGCGGGGCTACCTCCGGCGAGGTCTCCGGCGAGGGGCTCCGGCGGCATGGGCGTGGGGCGGCGTGGCAAGGTGCGGCGGCGACTAGCTGCGGCGGCGGCGGCGGCGTAGGGCGCGGGCGGCGGCTTAGGGCGCGGGGTGCGGTGGAGTGCTTGGGGTTGAGAGAGGCTTGGAATTTGATGTGTTTAGAGGGGGGGGGTGCTTGGGTATTTATATTGGGGAGGGGAGGGGTTTACTTGGGGTAGAGGGCAAGGAATTAGACTAGGAATAGGAATAGAAAAGAGGGAAGGAAAAGATCTAGAAATAGAAAAGGAATATACGGAAGTAGGACCAAAGTCCTACTAGGATTCGGTACAGGAGAGAGGCGGCGGCGGCCTCCTGCGCCTGCGCCTGGCGCGCGGCTAGCGATGGCCTTGGCCGGCTGCTTGGCTTGCGGCGGCTTGGGCCTTTGGCCCGGCTAGCTTGCGAATAGTTTTTTTTAACGGTTCAGCGCGCAGAAAAAAAAAACAAAAAGAGATCTAGACGAACTCCGAAAAATCTAAAGTAAATTTTTCCCGACTCCTAAAAATGAGCCGAACAAAATGAACTTTTCTCCGGACCTAAAGTGCAATTTTCGTAAACGCGCATTTTTCCCTATCCAAATAAAATGCAAATAAAACTCCGGCAAACAAAAATTGATCTATTTATTAAATCTTCATTTTTCCTAAATTTGGGAAAGTCATATTATTCCCTCTCTCATATATTTTTGACACCGGAAAAATTATTGAAGATGAAATAAATAAATCAAATGATCCTATTTTCAAACTTCGAGAAAACTCTCAAATATGAAAATAACGAAATCTCCAACTCTCTCCGAGGGTCCTTGAGTTGCGTGAAATTTCTAGGATCAACCAAAATGCAAGAAAATATGCTATGCATGATGATCTAGTGTATAACATTCCAAATTGAAAATTTGGGATGTTACATCCACCCCCACCGGGAACTGTTCATCCAGACCCCCCCACCAGCAAAACTCACTGTTCATCCAGAGGAAGCATCAATCGGCTTCAGTTAGCAGTAGTAGTGAAGGAATCACTCGATCGGGTTCAGTTAACACCCATCGATCGATCGCTCGGGTTCAGTAACACGTAGCCTACAGTGCAATCGCTCGGGTTCAGTTAGAGCACAACGCCTCGCTCGGGTTTAGTTAGAGCCCAACGCCTCGCACCCACGCGCATGCGTGTACGAGAGAAACGAGCATCGCTCGGCCCCGACCACCCACCATAACCAGGAACACCCCGATATTTTCCTCGCCCTCCCTTATACCATAGTTTTTTCCGTTATGGAGGGCCCAAACAATTTCATGCAGCTGCGTCTCCACACTGCCCAGGACGAAAAGCCCATTTTCTGTCATGATTTTTTGTCATAGAAGTAGGACCCCACCACATCTATGATGATACCGGGTTTTGTCACAATTATCGTCATAGAAGTGTCATATGTATGACAAAAAAATTTCGTTTGGCCCAAAATGTCACGGATGCATATTTTTTTGTAGTGCTAGTCTACTACTCTCTGATACTAGCAAGATGTCCATGCGTTGCACGGAACATCGAGATGCATTTGTATGAGTAGTTTATCTTGTGGGAGAAAAGGATGAATGAGGGAAGGCCTTATTTGCAAATGTGGGGAGGGGTGTGGGCATATTTTTGCAAAATTGCCATAGTTTCCTTCCTATTCGTCGGATAAAAATTGGATGGCCTATATTGCAGGATGGCATTGTTTTTATAAGAGTGGAAACCTATCTACTCTTATAAAAAGCAGAGTTGGTACTGATGGTGTGCCTGCCATCCTGCAATATAGGCCGTCCGATCTATATCTAACGGATAGGAAGGAAACTATGACAATTTACCCGCACTCCTCTGCATGTTTGCAGATAAGGCCTTCCCTCATTCATCCTTTTCTCCCACAAGATCTGGATGTTCCGTGCAACGCACGGGCATCTTGCTAGTCTTATAAAAAACAGAGTTGGTGATGATGGTGTGCCTGCCATCCTGCAATATAGACCGTCTGATTTATATCTCACAGGTAGGAAGAAAATGGTGGCAATTTTGCAAAATATACCTACACCCCTCTCCACATTTGCAAATAAGGCCTTCCCTCGTTCTTCCTTTTCTCTCACAAGATAAACTACTCATACAAATGCATCTTGATGTTCCGTGCAACACACGAGGATGTTTCCTTGGCGGTCTCTCGGGCGCGGCATGGCCGTAGTTGCAAGTTGACGCCCCTTGAGATGTCGATGTTGGGGAGCACTCGGATTTTGTCCAATGAGCAGGTAAGATGAGTTTGATCACGTAGTAAATGCATTCTAAAGACTACTTACGTGTCCATGTCCTAATTCTCCCCCTTCCCACTGTCTCACAGGTTAGGCTCGGTGCGAGTGGAGATTGGCTTGCATATGTATGGGAGGGTACCAACATCAATTTGCACAACATTTACAATGGTGACACCGTTCCTGTAAAACCTTTGTCCAACATTGGGATCAACCATGCAATGGGCCACCGCCTGAATTGGTACGATGGAACCACGGTGAGATTGAAGAAGATAGCACAAACCTTGCACACGGCAGTCAAAGGTGGTCCATGCTGTCTACGACCAATTTGTTGTCGTACGAGTACGAAGACGCTGTGCTCCTTTCTAACCGCATCTTCGTGGTGACAAACTAGGGGAGTTGTTTCGTATGGGACACATCCTATGGTATACTCCCTCTCTCCCAGTTTATTTGTGTTGAATTTTTTCATTTTATAAGTTTCAAATTCAAATTTAGAGCTCCCCATCACATGTTGAGATTAAATGTCCATTAAATCATTGCATGCATGTATAGTAAAGAAACAAATCTCGAGTTTGGCACGAGTTCATGCAGCGGTAGCACCACAAGGCCTGGCGCAGGAGTTACATTTCCCTCTCGGGGCCCTCGGGACTGAGCTTCAGCGCCTTACTACACCTGCCTTTGAGTCAATAACATGTGGACCCGGTAGGTGGCTGGTCCACATGTAATGCTCCCGAAGGCAGAGGGGCAGTGGGGCCAATAGGGGTGAGCCGCAGGTCGGGGGACGTGTGGTGTCATGGGTTCGAGCGGCATCGTGGGAATCGCGTGTGGCTGTGGTAGAAACGTGATGCTCGCCGCATTTTAGGTGGCCCACATGTCAAGCACACCAAGGCAAAGGGGCGGTGCGGCTGAGAGGAGTGAGGCGCACGTTGGGGGAAGTGGTGCCGTGGGTTGGAGCGGCGTCATGGGAATCGCGAGTGGTAGTGGATGAAACGTGATGGTCGCCATAGTGGAACTTCCTTGGACAAGCTGTCATGTCTACCGACACATTCATTGCATACCGATCACTGGAAGGAGTAGTAGTAGAGAAAGCAAGGGGGATAAATAGTTACTTATAGTCAAGCGGACCCACGCTACTACTTGTTTCGAAGACATGCACACCATCGAAATAGTCCATCTATATCAATATACACAGAGAGGGAATAATTTTTTTTACAAGAGAGGAAATAGTTTATCCATCCACAATGCCCTGATGCTGGTGTAGCTTCTTGTTCTTCTTGCTCTTCTCATTTTCTGGGGGAGACGGCTTCACAACAAGCTCTATGGACCTTGCAGCCATCTCGAAACTCACACGGGCATCGAGGGCAGCATATTTTATCCGCTCGTACGTCAAGGGATAATTCTCCCATCCAGACAACCTTAATGCCAGCGTCTCATCACCCTTTTGAAGATTTGTTTGGAGCACAAAATTTGCTGCGTCAAATAGGGATGGTGTCGGTTTATCACAATCTTCCACATGAATTTTTATTTTGGTTTGTACGTCAGTGATGCTTTTCGAATCAAGGTTGTACGGCACCATCTTTTGTTTATCCCCTTCGATGGCTGCCCCATAGAAGTATATATCCTCCCGAGACAAGAAATCATGGAGCTCACCTGGTATGGAGGGTGCGTGTATGATATGGTACACCAAAACATGATCTTCGAGTCATAGCTAAAGGACGGTGGCGCGTTGGATCTTCCTAGTGGCACGCTCCGTGTACTCTGCGTTGAGACAGATGGCCTTCATCTCCACCTTTTGGAGGGAGTTGGATACATTGTTGATCCACTTCTGAACAACCCTTGGGTGGTCGGTGACTATGGCAACTATGCTCAATGAGCCTTCGATGAGGACATGTTGGACGCTAGAAACCCGCATCTCGATTTCGCCATTTGGAACCGCTGGACCGGAGGGCTATGGTTTGGAGAATTAGGATTAGATGGCTAGTATAACTAAAGAAGATGATTATTTAAAGGGGCTTCGAAATTACTATAGGAGGATGTGAAGAGGTTAAAACAATGTGAGTGCAGTGTGGTTTGGATGCAAATGAATATGAAGGAGTAGTGAAGAAGCCGAGGAAAATCGGTTGCCGATGCAGAAGTAAATGGGAGAAGTGGCCTGCAGGCAGTTGATTAGATGGGTAGGTGGACTAAACGAAAAGGCTACATGGGTGACCAAGGAGTGGTACCTGTCCCTATACGTGCCCATCCTTCTAGCGCTACATGTGCCACTGGCTAGTTGAGGTCACTCTTTCGAATCACCATGGCGAGACATTTTATGATTCCTTTTTATTTCTGCAACCCTCTTGACAGGTGGGACCTATGCAAATGGATAAAAAATTGTGTCATAGCTGGTTCGGATGGATATTGGCGCGTGCGTGGGAGATACACCATTCTCTAGTTAAGGAATATGCGGTTATCCTCAAAAAAGAAAAGGCCTTCTTCGCGCTTCCGCATGCACGAGAATTTGGTTATGCTAGCAATATGGATGATACCTGGAGGATGAAGTGAACCCAGAGGCATGCTAGCATGGGAGACCTATTTACGCTATACAGTACTACTCATGTTCCTACTACTTCTACTACTAGTAGTAGTACAACTATGGTATAGTTGATGGTCAAAATATTATTCATCCGGTCCTCATAGTGAACTGACAAGACCCTGCGCCCGAGGTGACACCAGTCCAGGCGGCGTGTTCGGGTTACCAAAGTCAGCCTCACCTTGTGCACTATGCAGTCACTGTCACCGCCGCTGTATAGCATGCCTCACCTCGTCTCCCACTCCCCTAGCACCACTCCATCTCCATCTCTGTCTCGTCGGAGATCCTAAGGTCACTCTTCATCATCTCATTGTGCCCCCGCGTACCCTCGCCTCGCTCGCCTCCCCGAGTACCGCCATTCCCTCGCTAGCCGCTCCAGCACCGAGAGCCTGCTCCCCCGTAAATCAAGCCCCCCAAAACCCCACCTTCGAAACTCCACCATGGCCGAACGCGAACCGTGAAACATCCATATGAGCCGCGATTGGAGCAATCTCACAAGTGACATCCTCGACCTCTGCTGTTCGTGTATGGATATGTTGAGTGCCCTGAGTCTGGTTGCATGCTCGAGGGATATGCACACGGCCATCGCCAAAGCGAGGCCTAAGCTTTTCAAGACACCCTTCTTGTTGTTATCTGGTCTTGCGAGATTTGCTCACCATGATACGGAGGCGTACATGATGCCCCTTGACTTCAATCGGATCTTCATTACCTGAGATTTCTTTGCAGGTTTGTAGTGGGTCGCCGTACATCATTTCCCCTTACTTCGATCCGATCACCATCGCCCGAAACTTCTTGGCAGGTATGTACTGGGTCGACATGAACTCCCACTCGATGGCTGCCGACAGAGAAGACGGGAAAAAGTTGGTGCTCGTGAACTTCCAGACATCCCACTATTAACCTAGAGCTCGGTGCCAGTTTTTGTTTTTTCCTTGTTTTTGAGTTTCGTGGAAAAGGAATATCAAACGGAGTCGAAATGACTTGAAAATTTATGGTGATTATATATGGACCAGAAGAAGCCCCCAAAGCAAAAGAGTTGGGCTAGAAGAGCTACCAGGTGTCCACAAGATCAGGGGACACACCCTACCCCCCCTCCCCCGGAGGGTGGTCCAAACTTGTGGGTGCCTCGTGGACCCCCTTGACGTGAAACCAACACCAAAAATTCCTATAAATACATAGACCCCCGAAAAGAAACCTAGATCGGGAGTTCCGCCACTGTAAGCCTTTGTAGCGACGAGAAACCAATCTAGGCCCTCTCTGGCATCCTGCTGGAGGGGGCCAACATCACCGAGGCCATGGAGGAGGAAGCCGGAGGGTTCACCATCATCATGGAGGCCAAGGACCAGAGGAAGAACCTTGCCCCATCTAAGGGGGAGGCCATGGAGGAGGAAGCACAAAGGGGAGAACTGCTCCCCCTCTCTCCTGGTGGCACCGGAGTGCCATCGGGGGAATCATCGCCGCGGTGATCGTCTTGATCAACATCACCATCTTCATCTCTTTTATGCAGTCCACTCTCCCGCACCCCACTGTAATCCCCTACTTGAACATGGTGCTTTATGCCACATATTATGATCCAATGATGTGTTTCCATCCTATGATGTTTTGAGTAGATTTATTTTGTCTTTTGGGTTGATTGATGATCTAAATTGGTTTGAGTTGTATGTGTTTATCTTGGTGCTGTCCTATGGTGCCTTCCATGCTGCGCACACGAGAAGGATTCCTATTGTAGGGTGTTGCAATACGTTCATGATTCACATATAGTGGGTTTCTAGCACAACTGCAGGATGCTTCTCAGCCGACACTACGATCAGAGACCCTTCGACCAAACTATGTGTGATGCAATAATCACAAACGGTGGTGTAGAAAAACTGTCAAAAGGGTGCAAAACGTTTGTGATGACGGATGCATTAAACATGGTTCAGATTTTAGTTGCGCGTGCGATGCAAGGCATACGGTTTAGTTCAATTAACTGTTTGCAATGAGGAGGAACAAAAGAAACGGGCAGCCAGCTAAAGGTCTGTGTGTGATATACAACATATGGTTCACTCAGATGAACTGTTTGTGATTAGGCAACACAAAAGAAATGGGCAGCCAGATGAAGGTTTGTGCGATGTATAGCATACGGATCACTTGGATGAACTGTTTGTGATTAGGCAACATAAAAGAAACGATTAGCCAGATCAAGGTGTGTGCAATATACGCCATGCGGTTCACTCGGCCTTGTTGTTAGTGTGTGACCTCTGTGGCAACCGTTCGCTCCCCACTAGCCTCTTCTTGTACCGTGGCAACCGTCCACCGCCTCTTCGATTTTCCCTCTCAATTTGGAACTGTTGTCGCATGCTCTTCCTCCCTCCATTTGCCTTCACCCTTCCTTCTGCCATTGTTCAATCATCTTCTCCATGGAGGGAACAGGCCGGAGACAACCCCATTATTCTTGCCACGATCTGAAAGATGACGTGGTGGAGGAACTCATTGATTGGTGCGATGTCATCACCTCGGCTAGCATGGCAGGTTCAGTCAAGACCATTCTCAACTCAACTAATAACATCATTACAAGCAACCCAAGGGTCCAGGAGCGATTTGATATCCCCTATCTTCTTTGTCGTGACCATGCTGAATGGTGCGGGGACGATGGAAGGCTTGCCTTGTGCAAGTTGATGCCGCTTGATAATGATACGTGTGATGTTAAGATGCCATCGCTTGAGGGCAAGGCTTGGGCAGGCACACATGGAGATTGAGTTGTTTATATTGGGTACAACTGCTTGCGGGAACTTGTGAATGTGTACACTCGTCACCAGGTACCACTTCCAAAAATCTCAGACTGCCCAGAGGTTGAGTACACCGGTATTCTACGTGAGTTCAAATATGATCATGGTGACTGTTGTCTATGGAAGATAGCAATTTGTCGAGTTCCCAACCGCTCTTGGTATTACACGAACTATGAAGTTGTTGCTATCTTCCAGAAGCTTCTTGCCGTCCTTACTTCCACATCTCAATGGATATTGCTCAAAAATTAATTTCTGTACACGGATGAGTACTGCGATGCAATTCAATACGAGGGTCTTGTGTTTGTTGCCACCACTCCTGGCACTATTTTTGCATGGAATCCTAATGCTTTTGGTACGTTTGTCTTCCACCGTAATTATAGTTGTTTCATCCACATGCATGCGGGTTAGCTAGTTTCCCTTTACTAATTAACCTTCCTGTGTTTCCAAGGTCCTCTAAACATTCCACCACCTATACATGAAAAATTTTATAACCAAGGGGGAGATGACGATGCTGATGATCACGATCATGAGGATGAGCAGGACCCATATACTTGGTGGCGCCTGGCAACTTATTTCGATGGATCACCTCTTCTTGTCTGTATATAGGGCACTACTGATGTTACTAAGGAAGCAGGTGTTGTCTTGCATGGTCGCACTCTCCGGACCTATTCCAACTTCCATTGCAGGGTATTCGGGATGGATACTAGTGTACTAGCGCCAACACCTTCTCCCTGGTTCAGTATTGAAAGTCTTGGAGGAAACTCGCTCTTCCTTGGACAAAACTATCCAATGATGGTGGAAGGCGATCCAGCTGCTGTTGACACAACATTACTGCCATTTATGAGAAGCAACTGTATCTATACCTCGGACATTGATATGCTTCCCTACCATCCCAATATGGTTCCTCACATAGGCCGCCTCAACCTGGATGATCAGTCCTACGTTGGTCTCGAGATTGACAGTAGCTGGCCCTTCCCAGGGAATCACTTCTGGTTAAAAGCAAGCTTCGAACGCCAATGAGTGGTTGAGCTGAAGTTCATTTCATCGCTTTGTTATTTGTTGTGTGAGAAAAACATTACTTTACTAGAATGTTTTGTTGGAAATGATCTATAATCCAATGTGTATCCTTGTTGTCGTTGTGGGTTGATGACTTGTTGTATGTAATCAATGGTACATTTGCATATGTGTCCATCAACTCACGCCTGCTAGTGGTTACGAACAGTGCTAGTGATTTTAGTTGCAGAAATTAGATAGTGCTAGTGATTTTTAGCTGCATATTTTGACAAATCGCAGTGTTACAAGGTTCACAAATGCCAATGTTACTAGATAAACAAATATCAATCTTTCCAGTTTGACAAATGGCAACATACCCGAAATGACAGATGCAAATCTTACCGAATTGTTTCTGCATCGTTGCACACGGGTCATGCAAAACAACCGTTTGCATTGAAGGGATGCACAAATCCAGCACTGCGAGGGAAAACCATAGCTCTCACTTTGCATATGGGTGTTCTATCTAAAATGTTTGCAATCAAGAGCTGCAGAAATCCTGCTCGGCACATTTTCCCTTGGCTTCCTGGGGAAGCTGTCCGTTTGCATACGGGTGTTCTAACTAAAACGTTTGCGATGAGTGTTTTATATTTAAATACCATTGACATTTTTTTCAAAAGAAAATCGTTTGATAAGTTTGTACATTAAGAGAGAAAAATGAAAGTTCGTTAAAACCATATCTTTCATTCAGTCACACTGCGAATTTATATTCATATGATCGAGAATTCGAGATATAGTATTAAACCCCAAAAAAACTATTTCCGGCGGCGGTGGAGGCGGCATGCCACGCCGTCGTTGTTGTTGTCATCCTCTTGGACGACGTTGTTGAAGTATTCAAGGCAGCACAAAATGTTCTTCACTTGTAAATCAAACATCATGTCATCGCGTGATCGACGGGCGGGGCACGGGAGCACGAGAACTAGCGCCGCTGAGAGGTAGAGGTCGACGGCAGCTTCCCATGCCGCTGAGGGGGGCGCATGAGCGGCGGATGCAACCAAACGCATAGGGACCAGCGCCACCATGGGTGGAGGGGCGCGCACGGGCAGGGACATGGGCGCGGCGGGTGCAACCAAACGCACGGGTGCCGGCGCCATGGTGGGTGGAGGGGCACGCACGGGCACATGCACGGACACGGGCGCTGACGCTAGCATGTACACGAGCTCGTGCGGGTCCGCGGAGACTTCGCTGACGCCCGCGGCTTCCAGCTCTGCGATAGTGCTTGCCGACTAGCCCGTCAATGCTACGAGGATGGCCGCTGGCGCGGGAGCGGGGATGGGAGCTGGGATGGGAGCGGGGGCAGCAACCGCCGCGGCCAGCTCGTTCCGGGCCATGTCCATGAGGCACATTCCTCCTTATTTTCTATCTCCTCCGGCTCGAGTAGACTTCACCAAACTGGAAGACTAGTGGCAGATGGTCATTCTGCGCCAGGGCGTTGGTGGAGGTCTGCAGGAGGGAGGGGAATGGGAGGCGAACAGTAAGGCTGACCCTATTAAACAGCGGCTCTGGCACCATTAATGGAGAGGAGGGCGGGCGACCATGGAATTTAAAGGGCTTTCTTCCAAGCGAGCCTGCGTAGCATATAACTCGCACGCTTCCCAGTGAACCTATGCATTGGAGGACAGCTTGCATGCCTCTAGGTCAGCCTGTGCACCGGACTCCGCTCGCATGCCTCCTGTTCAGTCAAGGTCAAGCAGCTATCCGCATGACACCTCCTATATCCATTAAAATGAAGACACGTGGCGTCACGTGAATGGTTAACAGAACGCACACGATTTGAATTGCACAAACGTTTGAGATATTAAAGTGGCAGCTATTTTTTCCAAATGCCTTTATTGGCTGTTATTTAAGTGCGCCTTCTCTCAAAGTGGACATGAAAAATACCACAGCATGTCGGGTGCTATTCCATGATAGCATGCCAAGTTTCATGAATTTGGACGAGTTTTGGATTTACTAGAATTTAAAAACAAAGTATCTCAACATTTTGTCGGCAATCAACGATGCCCTCGTGTTTGAAATTCATTCCCATTTCTTGCATGGGACCAAAGCATGCACCCAAGGACACAGATTTTTTTTTCAACCAATTTATATGCATTAGAGCATGTGCATGTAGTTCAAATTTGAATTATGCACATAAATGCATTGAAAACTCAATTAATGCATAAAATGTCCAAACGAACCTCCAAAAATCCAAAACATTGACACAAAACTCCTGTTGTTCTATGTTGACAATAGGCAATGGATATTGTTTCGTCCCCAAAGGTGGGACGTTCCCTACTGAAACCATCGGGCTTGTTGTGAGAAGCTCTGGTTTGTGAGAAGCATATCCCCAAACCTGCCCCAAATGGGACAAAAAATTACCACAACATGTTGATGCCGCTGCATGATAGCATGCCAAGTTTCATGAATTTCAGACGAGCTTTGGATTTACTAGAATTTAAAAACCATGTATCTCAATGTTTGCAGCCGAGTGACCATGGCACGGTGTTTGACATTCATTCCCATTTATTGCATGGGACCTAAGCATGCAACCAATGGCACAAATTTGAATTTTCAACCAATTTATATGCATTAGAGCATGTGCATGTAGTTCAAATTTTAATTATGCACATAAATGCATTGAAAACTCAATTAATGCATAAAAATGTCCAAACAAACCCCGAAAATCCCAAAAATTTACACAACACTCCTATTGTTCTATGTTGACACGAGAATTTTTTTGAAAGCAATAAGAGGCAATGGATATCGTTTCATCCCCGAAGGTGGGACGTTCCCTACCGAAACCATCAGGCTTGTTATGAGCAACTCTGGTGTGAAAGCATATCCACAAACCTGTCCCAAATGGGACATGTATTGTTCCGTCACGGAACCACGAGCCTTCTAGTGAGTTGCTCCGGTTTGTGAGGGGTGTGTGTCCAAACTTTCATCAAACATGCCAATTTTTTGGAATTAAAATGCCATGTCACTCCATGCTTAATTGGGTCATAGCCATTAAACCAATATGTTAGAAAATTCCTTCCAACTTACTACACATGGAATTAGGGACATTTACATTTGTGTCCCTAACTCGAACCCACTACTCACATTTGCCCCTAATTTTGAAGCATGCTCAAAATTTCCCCTCTGCCATTGGGAGAACTTATAGAAATGCCCTTCTGTGCCGTTATCGTCTAGTCAAACGGCATTGACCGCCATATGGATGTTTGCTAGACATTTTCCCCAGACTATATGTGTCACTTACGCGTGGGACCCACTGATGAAAAATAAAAACAAAAACAATAGCTACACTCTCACTCACTTACATGTGGGCCCACTAAAGAAAAAAGAAAAAAATCTTCTCTCTCACTTACATGTGGGACCCCACATGTAAGTGTGTAGTTATTTTTCTAAAATGATTTAGTAGTTTTGTGAATTGTTAGGGCCCATGGATTAGTCTCACTAATAAGCATACTATTAATACAAGCTAGTATTAGGGTTAAACTAATTAATGGGCCCTACATGTCATATATCTACACCAGTCCACATCTGGAATGCATGCCCAGTCCTGAGTGCCTGCGCTCGTGGGTGCCTCACCGGCGGCTCGCTGTCAATGGCCAAATGACCGGAGTTGGAGTGCGTGAGGCGAGGGGCAGCTACGCGAGGCCTACCTGGCATATTGTGCGACAGACGGAGGTCAGGTCATGGCGGCCAGCTTCCGGCAGGGGAAAGAAGGGCGTAGGGTTGCAAGGTTATAGCGAAGACAGCTCGGTGGTCGGGGTGTTCTATGGTTGCTTGGAGTGGCTGAATTTAGGAGATGAAGAGTAATGGCCATGGCAGAGGTCGGGGTCCCGAGCATCATATACGGGCGGCTCACTCTAGAATCAATGGTGCGGTGCAGAAGAGAGGCAAATGATCACTCAATTTGACATGCTCTTCGGGATCGAGCTGGCCTCCGGCCATGGTGCCGAGCAACGGCGTCCTCTCTGCACGCCATAGTGAGAACCAGGGGAAGGGGGCAGTGGTTCACCCTGCGGAATTCAGCAGGAAGATATAGGGGGTAGAGGGGAGAGAGTGAGAAGAGAGGTAGGAGGGGGTCGGAGCCGCGGGAACATCACCCCGTCGAGCCCCGCCGCTGATCATTTTTTTGGGGTTGAGAGAGAGAGAGAGAGGGGAAGAAGATGACCGATCAACAGGCTGGGCTGGCTGGGCCGTCCTGGGCCAAAAGGTAAGCGCGCCTTCTCTCTTTCCTTTGTTTAATTTTTGTTTTATTTTTTTCAGGGGCAAAAATGTCCAGCAAACGCACAGAAAATGGTCAATACCCTTTGACTGGACGGTAACGGCACAGAAGGGCATTTCTATAAGTTCTCCTAACGGTAGAGGGGCAAATTTGAGAATGCTTAGAAATTAGGGGCATATCCGAGTAGTGGGTTCGACTTAGGAGCACAAATGTAAATGCCCCGTGGAATTAAATCGCACACAAGTACACAAAATATGAGTTTTCAAGCTGTTATGGTTAGCTGTTGCATGTACATGTACTTCAAATTTCAATTACAGTCATTAAATGGCTAGAGAATCACTTAAATGTCTGAAAAGGTCAAATGGCCCCTGAAATTTTCCAAAATTTGACATGACAGTTGTATTAGTACTACAAAATTTTGTACATTTAAAACACCATCCATTGCCACTTTACTCCAAATTCGTCTTTCACAGCTAATAAAAAATATCTACAACATCACACACATTTGTTTCCTAGGAACCGTTTGCGGTGAAAATATCTGGGTCTATTTTAGTCTCCCTCCTTAAGCTTCGGCGGCTCGTCTGCTCCTATGCCGGCGACCCCGAATCCATGAATCCCGATCGCCATTCCCGCGCCCCCTCCTGCAAAGATGACGCCATGGAAACGCTTCGTGAAGGCCCATACGATGGTCGCCCCCCCCAGCGCTGCCGCCTGCGCCGAGAGCGTGGCCGCGTACGCTGGGAGTGCCACCGCATCCGCATGGAGTGCAGCCGCTTCCGCCGAGAGGTCGTCTGCGGCAGCCGACAGGGCAGCTGTAGCAGCCGAGACGACTACAGCTGCTGCTGTGACGGCGGCTGCAAACGCCGAGAGCGCTCGAGCTGCCGTCTGTGCCGCCGATGTCGCCCTGGCCCGGGTCTAGGCCATCCATGCCAAGATCGAGGATGCAACCCACATCCGAAAACATGGTGGCAGCCATGGAGCACCTGCTTCCTCATGAGGTCGCCGAGCAGGAGCTGTAGATGCAGGAGGCGGCAGAGAATGAGGAGCACTAGGAGGAGGAGTTGCTCGTGGCCGAGGTCGAGGTAGAGAAGAGTTTGTCCGTAGAGGAATCGGCGGTGGAGTACCAACGCGACTCTGGCGCAACCACTACTACGAGTACTACAACATTGAGGGCGGCGCCGAGGACGAGGACGAGGACGTGGTCGACTTTAGTAGGGGGGACGCGAAGTCCACCAACGATGGCATGTCGCCAGGGCAAGTCATCGATGTCTCATCTCACACCAGCGATGCATGGGCCGGCGCGGCGGTGGATTTTTTAAAATTATGCGTACTTAGGCTTTGTTTTTAATGTTGGTCTTTTGTTAGAGCAATGTTTAGGTCAACTGGCTCTGTTTAATTACTAAAATTGCTCGATTCAGTAAGTGTGGTATGTCTGTTGTACGCTCTTTTGTGTGCCCAAATTAGCAAGCCATGTTAAATTATGCAATGACGTACCCAGGGAAATTTCCACCAAAATTTGAATTATCAAACTCATCCCATGCGCGTAAAGCAGAAGAATCATTTGCAATGCACACAATCATTCAAAGTGAATGGTCCTGCGGCACAAAATATCTACCCCTGCCCCCTCCCCCCTCCCCCCCCCCCTTTTATTCCCCACCCACAAGTCACATTTCCCTTGTTTCCTCCTTCCTTCCTAAGCTATAGCCGCTTCCTCGCTCTCGCCATCTCGCATCATACCGCTGGGGTCACCATGGTTTTCTTCAAAGACCTCTCCAGCGGTGTGACGCCCCGAGACCGATGCGACAGGTGTCTTCCAGTTATTTGCTGTCTTTGCCATTTCATTTGCTTGCGTGTTGCATCTTGCCATGTCATCATACACATTGCATCTGCATGTTTTCGAAACTTGCATTCATCCGGGTCTTCCTGTTCCGTCAGTTGTTCGTTCTGAGCCCAGACACACTTGCACGTGCCCGCAGCATGTCCGAAATATTATTTTATAAGTGGCCAGAAAATGTTCCCGGAATGGGTTGAAAGTTGGCATGTGGTGTTGTTATAGTGTAGATAGGACACCTGCCAAGTTTCATCACATTCGGAGTTCGTTTGATGCCCCCAACGGGTAACTATAGCGGCAGTATAGTCGGTCATATGTCTGACGTTTTCGGTATCCGGAAACATGTGCCGGGCTTTCCCTCTCTTTCCTCCCTAGACCGTCTACACAGTCCACTAAATACCGCCAGGCCCAACCTAATGTAGCGACCAGACCTCAAATAGTCTGATCTCTGTGCTCCGGTGTCATCCCTGGATTAGTAATGCTGACACCACACAATACTCGGAGGATTTATAGCAGAGTAGCAATCATACACTTATTACATCGAGTGTCTCATAAGAGAACTTATTACAATAAATATGGCTTAAGGCCATCTAATAACGATAACAACAGAAGGCTTGGAAGATAAGTGAGTCCATCAACTCCAACGGCATCACTGAGTATAGAACCACGACCTAAAACTCCTTAATCGTCGTCTGAAAAGTCTGCAACATTAACATTGCAGCCCGAAACGGGTCAGCACATGGAATATGCTGGCAAGGTAACACATAGAGAGTAATGGAATGAACAGCTATACTATATGCATATTTGGCTGGTGGAAAGCTCTATGGTTATAGTTTTGCGTAAAGCCAAATTTTCCCTACTTCAAAGGAATAAAATTTAATTACTATCATGGTGGTTGTTAAACATTGAGAATGGTTGACGGCATTCTCAATCCCAATTAAGCATCATCATTAAACAAAACCCAACAAAATTAATTTAGAGTAACATGTTGAGATTCACATGATAATCTAGGTACTAGATACTCAAGATGTCCATAGCCGAGGACACGGCTAACCATGATTAGTTTGTTACACTCTGCAGAGGTTTGCACACTTTTCCCCACAAGACTCGATCACCTCCGTTTGTTTTCTCGCACTACATGGTGTTCGAGAAGACGGATGACCGAGACATAGCCTTTCAGAAGCGCTAGCACCTTACGATCGGGTAGACCGTACCACCTACATCCCCTACATCTGCTAGTCTACCACTGTAAGAGTTCGCACGACTTAGTCAACTATGCTAGAGCCCATAATAGCTTGTGGCTGCACACAGAAGTTTCTAGTATGAATAGTCTTATGATCCCTTTGAGCCTGGGTGGCGGTCCAAAAGAATACAGGCAAGTCCTGGAATACCCAGGTGCCTCAATCCACCCAGATATGTGTTTAAGTTGCCACCTTAGATAAACCATTAATTAACAATCTCACATCTGTCATGGATATCACTCACCCAATCCACGTCTACTAGCATAGCATGGCATAATAAGCAAACATAGAAGTAACTTCCAAAGGTTTGATAATAAACAGGTAATAGGTACTACCTCATCTACTTCCCATCGCACAATTTAATTAGATCCTAATCATGCAAATGTGTGAGGATTGATCTAATGCAATAAAACTGGGTAGTAGAAAAGGTATGATCAAAGTGTTACTTGCCTTGCTGATGATCCGGGAAACCTAACGATTCGAAGTAACAGACGGCGCACTCCGGGTACTCTATCGCAAACAAACAAACAAGCATACAATAAGTACTCATCTAATGCACAGGTAAAACTCAAATAAGAGATCTAACCATAAGGTTCAACTTAAGAACTCCGGTTGGCAAAAAGAATCAAATCGAACGAAGCAACGAAAGTCAAACGGCGAAAGAAAACAACTTTGTTCTAGTAATCTGGATCTTGGGCAAATTTTACAATAGCAAAATCTTGTTTAAGTTGGTTAAACGGATAGAGGGTTTCGAGATGAAACTGTAGGCGCTTGAATCGCCTGATTCCGATAAACGAGCGAAAAGTTATACTAAAACGAAAATCGGATCAGGAAGCGCAATCAGAAAAATCGCGGATTTAATCCGAGAAAAGAAAACGACGAACGGATTAACGAACGAACGTTCATTATCCAGATCTAAACGATGAACGTGTTCGTTTAAACAAACAAACAAGCGAACGCTCGCTATTTAACCTAAACCGAAAAAAACGGATCTAAAAAACGAAAACTAAAAAAAACCGAAAAAAACCGACGGAAAACCGTTCGGTTTTCTAAAAAAACAGGCGGCGCGGACTACGAGGCAGCGGCGAACCTCGGCGGGCGTGCGGCGGGGCGGCGGCTCCGGCGGGCGGCGAGCGGCGCGGCGGCGGCGCGCAGGCGGCGGTGGGTGCGGGGCTGGGGCGCGGCGCTGGGCTAGGGTTGCCCCTCCCGGGGTGGGCCGGCTTATAAAGCCCCTACGGACCGGGAGTCCTAGTCGGACATGGCCCGTAGGTCGGTTCCCCTTTTTTTAAATAGTTACGCTCGGAAGAGAAATAAAAAGAAATACTAAACGGACTCCAAAAATCCCGAAATAAATTTTACCGGGCTTCTAAAATCAAGCCCGACAAAATGAACATTTATTTGGGCCCTAAATGCAATTTTGAAAAACGCACATTTTTCCTAAATTCAAATAAAACACCGAAAAACTCCGAAATAAAATCTTATTTGATTTTATTATTAAATCCTCAGTATTTCCGCATTTTGGGAAAGTCATTTTATTCCCTCTCTCATATTTTTGTAATAGAAATAATTGATGATAAAATAAATAAAATCAAATGATCCTATTCTCAAAATTTGAGAAAACTCAAATATGAAAATAACGAAATCCCCAACTCTCTCCGTGGGTCCTTGAGTTGCGTAGAATTTTCTAGGATCAACCAAAATGCAAAATAAAATATGATATGCAATGATGATCTAATGTATAACATTCCAAATTGAAAATTTGGGATGTTACAAACCTACCCCCCTTAAGATGAATCTTGCCCTCGAGATTTGGGTTGGCTAGAAAATAGGTGAGGGTGGTCTTTGAGCAAATCTTCCTCTCGTTCCCAGGTGGCTTCATCCTCTGAGTGGTGGCTCCACTGAACTTTGCAAAACTTGATAACTTTGCTGCGGGTAAGTCGGCTTGCAAACTCGAGGATCTTAACTGGTTTCTCCTCGTAGGTCAAATCGTTATCCAACTAAATAGCTTGTGGCTGCACACGGAAGTTTCTAGTATGAATAGTCTTATGATCCCTTTGAGCCTGGGTGGCGGTCCAAAAGAAAACAGGCAAGTCCTGGAATACCCAGGTGCCTCAATCCACCCAGATGTGTGTTTAAGTTGCCACCTTAGATAAACCATTAATTAACAATCTCACATCTGTCATGGATATCACTCACCCAATCCACGTCTACTAGCATAGCATGGCATAATAAGCAAACGTAGAAGTAACTCCCAAAGGTTTGATAATAAATAGGTAATAGGTACTACCTCATCTACTTCCCATCCCACAATTTAATTAGATCCTAATCATGCAATGTGTGAGGATTGATCTAATGCAATAAAACTGGGTAGTAGAAAAGGTATGATCAAAGTGTTACTTGCCTTGCTGATGATCCGGGAAACCTAACGATTCGAAGTAACAGGCGGCGCACTCCGGGTACTCTATCGCAAACAAACAGACAAACAAGCATACAATAAGTACTCATCTAATGCACAGGTAAAACTCAAATAAGAGATCTAACCAGAAGGTTCAACTTAAGAACTCCGGTTGGCAAAAAGAATCAAATCGAACGAAGCAACGAAAGTCAAACGGCGAAAGAAAACAACTTCGTTCTAGTAATCTGGATCTAGGGCAAGTTTTACTGCAGCAAAATCTTGTTTAAGTTGGTTAAACGGATAGAGGGTTTCGAGACGAAACTGTAGGCGCTTGAATCGCCTGATTCCGATAAACGAGCGAAAAGTAAAACGAAAATCGGATCAGGAATCGCGATCAGAAAAATCGCGGATTTAATTCGAGAAAAGAAAACAACGAACGGATTAACGAATGAACCTTCGTTATCCAGATCTAAACGATGAACGTGTTCATTTAAACAAACAAACGAGCGAATGCTCGCTATTTAACCTAAACAAAAAAACCGATCTAAAAAAATGAAAACTAAAAAAAATGAAAAAAACCGACGGAAAACCGTTCGGTTTTCTAAAAAAACAGGTGGCGCAGACTACGAGGCGACGGCGAACCTCGGCGGGCGTGCGGCGGAGCGGCGGCTCCGGCGGGCGGCGCGGCGTGCGGCGGGGCAGCGGCGACGGGTGCGGGGCTGGGGTGCGGCGCTAGGGCGGGGCGCTGGGCTAGGGTCCCCCCCTGGGGTGGGCCGGCTTATAAAGCCCCTACGGGCCGGGAGTCCTAGTCGGACACGGCCCATAGGTCGGTTCCCCCTTTTTTTTAAATAGTTACGCTCGGAAGAAAAATAAAAAGAAATACTAAACGGACTCCAAAAATCCCGAAATAAATTTTCCCGGGCTTCTAAAATCAAGCCCGACAAAGTGAACATTTATTTGGGCCCTAAATGCAATTTTGAAAAACGCACATTTTCCTAAATTCAAATAAAACTCCGAAATAAAATCTTATTTGATTTTATTATTAAATCCTCAATATTTCCGTATTTTGGGAAAGTCATTTTATTCCCTCTCTCATATTTTTGTAATAGAAATAATTGATGATAAAATAAATAAAATCAAATGATCCTATTCTCAAAATTTGAGAAAACTCAAATATGAAAATAACGAAATCCCCAACTCTCTCCGTGGGTCCTTGAGTTGCGTAGAATTTTCTAGGATCAACCAAAATGCAAAATAAAATATGATATGCAATGATGATCTAATGTATAACATTCCAAATTGAAAATTTGGGATGTTACACCTAACCTCTCTCGTCAGCCCACAACCCTCCTCATGCGCGCATCCGAAAGCTGCCCCGGACTCGACCCGGACAGTTGTCATCGTTGGACTCAGAAGATCCCCAAACATCTACAAAACATCTCCGTTTTTATTTTTGGAGTCCCTACCTATTTTTTTCTCAAACGTACGATTTCGATCGGAGGGACAAGCTAGCCCCTACCAAAAACCCACTCGGTATATATAGATTCAGTCTAACCCTAGAAATTAGGGACCTTGTCCCATCCACCCGTCGCCGCCGCCGTCACTCCACCAAATCCCCCACGGGATCTCCCCTGCCCAATCCATCGATCCCCACCAACCAGCGCCCTCCCATGGCTCCCTTCGAATCCTCCCTCCCTCTGACCGAGGAACCAGCGCTCTCCACCGATCTCCCAGCCACCAACCTCCTCCTCCTCTCGATCCATCCCCGCGGCCACCTTCAGATCGAGCAGGAGCACTCAGCCTCGACCCGTCGCGCCATCGCGCCACCCGAACCTCCTTCCAGGACAGCCGAGGACCTCCCCGACCCCGTTGTTCCTCGCCGGACCAGCAGAGCGACCTCTCCGCCTTGCTCAAGGTCACGCCAGCCGCTCCCCATGTCCTCTCTCTTCTCTTTTCTATCTCTAACCGGTCGGACTCTCTCTTCCTATTCCTCCCAGGAACCAAGCGATGTTGCCCGAGGCCTCCCCTGCCTCGCCTCGCGTCTCCCTGTTGCTACCCGACCTCATCGGCCATTCGGTCGAAGCCGCTGCCTCGGCCACCTTGCGCCACCTCCTACCTCGTCCTCGTTTGTGCGGGAGACAAGCGACCGAAGCCGCGCGCCTAGTTCCCCCGCATCACGCAAGTTGTTGAGTCCCCTGCGTCGAGCTGCCGCTCACCTTCAAGCCATCACCGCGTCAAGTCCCCTGATCTCGGCCTCCACCGCCCGGATGTGTGCCCCTGCCGTCGGCCTTCGCGTCTGCTTCCTCTGCCTCACGCCGGCGCGCCGCCCTCATCATTGCATCATTTCTCCGCTTCCAGCGTTGCCTGCGCGTCAAGTTCTATTGCGGCCTCTGTTGTTCTGCAACGAGTAGCAGCCGCTCGTCCGAGCGCGTTGACTGGTCCTCTCGTCCCCTTCCTCGCTGGACTCGCTCGCCAGCCAGCCGCTGGACCGCATCCTGGGCCTCAAGCCAGGAGCAGCCCAGTTACCACCCTCCTCAAGTTGTTGCTCTGACCGGGCCTTGGCACATGGTGAGGCCTAGCGCCTCCTCTGTTTTTTTTCTTCTTTCTTTCTCTAATTGGCCCAACCTATTCCAGATTCGGCCCAACGCATGTTTTTTTCCCGGACGGATTTAGTATTTATTCCAGAGAACGCTGTTTTGCAAAAAATGCCCCAAGCAACATGCATTTAATAAATCACCAACCATGCATCTTTTGTAAAAACTTTATATATGAACAATGCTTAAAATTGTGTCTAGTTTCATAATTTCCAACTTTCAACCATGTTTAAAATGTTTAAACTGTTGTTTGTATTAATTTGCTTAAATGCCATGCTAAAATGTTTTCTTTCATAACTAAATAACCGTAGCTCCAAACTTAACAAATTTTATATGTAAATGGGGTATAAAAATGCCTAGTTTAACATGGTGACATCACTTTGCATGTTTAACAACCCTAAGATTGTGTTTAGGTCAGACCAGTACCAAATCCATTAATATGCACATGAGGATTTTTTGGACTTGTTGCTTGTTGTTCCGTCCTCATTTAAACTTGCCTAGATAGGTAGTTTTAATTTGCTTCACCTCTTGACATGTTAATCAACATTTAATATTGTTGGGTACATAAACGAGATTCGAACTAAATCACTTGTTGTGGTGTTTCGTCAATATGCAACTCATTGCATATTGAGCTCCACATAATTTGTAGGATTGTTTGTGCATTTTGCCATGCCATGCCTCTTTAAACCGGACATGCATCATACTTGGTTGTGCATCATGCCATGCTTATGTGGTGGTTGTTTACTATGTTGTTTGCTTCTTTCCGGTGTTGCTTCTTCGGGTTAGTTCCGATAACGTCGCGTTTGTGAGGATCCGTTCGACTATATCCATTTGTCTTCTTCATGGACTCGTTCTTCTTCCTTGCGGGACCTTAGGCAAGATGACCATACCCTCGAAATCACTTCTATCTTTGCTTGCTAGTTGCTCACTCTATTGCTATGCTGTGATACCTACCACTTGCTATATCATGCCTCCCATGTTGCCATGTCTAGCCTCTAACCCACCTTGTCCTAGCAAACCATTGTTTGGCTATGTTACCACTTTGCTCAGCCCCTCTTATAGCGTTGCTAGTTGCAGGTGAAGATGAACTTTGTTCCATGTTGGTACACGGATATTGTTGGGATATCACTATATATACATTGTTTAATTAATGCATCTATATACTTGGTAAAGGGTGGAAGGCTCGGCCTTATGCCTGGTGTTTTGTTCCAATCTTGCCGCCCTAGTTTCCATCATACCGGTGTTATGTTCCTTGATTTTGCGTTCCTTACACGGTTGGGTGTTATGGGAACCCCTTGACAGTTCGCTTTGAATAAAACTCCTCCAGCAAGGCCAACCTTGGTTTTACATTTGCCTCACCTAGCCTTTTTCCCTTGGGTTTCCGAAGCCCGAGGGTCATCTTTATTTTAACCCCCCCCCGGGCCAGTGCTTCTCTAAGTGTTGGTCCAACCTAAGCGATGTCCAACGCCCCCTGGGCAACCAGGGTCTATGCCAACCCGACGTCTTGCCCATCCGGTGTGCCCTGAGAACGAGATATGTGCAGCTCCTATCAGGATTTGTCGGCACATTCGAGTGGCTTTGCTGGTCCTGTTTTACCATTGTCGAAATGTCTTGTAACCGGGATTCCAAGACTGATCGAGTCTTCCCAGCAGAAGGAATATCCTTCGTTGACCGTGAGAGCTTGTGATGGGCTAAGTTGGGACACCCCTGCAGGGTTTGAACTTTCGAAAGCCATGCCCACGGTTATGGGCAGATGGGAATTTGTTAATATCCGGTTGTATAGAACTTGACACTTAACTTAATTAAAATGAATCAACTGCATGTGTAGCCGTGATGGTCTCTTTCCGGCGGAGTCCGGGAAGTGAACACGGCTCTTGTGTTATGCTTGAACGTAAGTAGTTTCAGGATCACTTCTTGATCACTTCTAGTTCACGACCGTGCTTTGCTTCTCTTCTCGCTCTCATTTGCATAAGTTAGCCACCATATATGCTAGTGCTTGCTGCAGCTCCACCTCACTACCCTTTTTCCTACCCATAAGCTTAAATAGTCTTGATCTTGCGGGTGTGAGATTGCTGAGTCCTTGTGGCTCACAGATACTTCCAAAACAGTTGCAGGTGCTGATGATACTAGTGCAGGTGACGCAACCCAGCTCAAGTGGGAGCTCGATGAAGACCTTTTCGTTGTTGTGTTTCGTTTCCTTTTGATCTGTAGTGGAGCCCAGCTGGGGCGATCGGGGATCTAGCATTAGGGGTGGTCTTTCTTTATTTTCGTTCCGTAGTCGGACCTTGATTGTATCTGAATGATGTAATGCTATATTTATGTATTGTGTGAAGTGGCGATTGTAAGCCAATTCTTTATCACCTCTCTTATTCAGTACATGAGATGTGTAAATATTACCCCTCTTGCGACATGCCTACTATGCGGTTATGCCTCTAAGTCGTGCTCCGACACGTGGGAGATATAGCCGCACCATGGGTGTTACAAGTTGGTAATCAGAGCCATCCCCGACTTAGGAGCCCCCTGCTTGATCGAATCACTGACGTTGTTGAGTCTAGAACAAAATGTTTGGAGTCTTAGGATTATATATATCGGAGAGTAGGATTCTTTTTACTCCTCAGTCCCTTCGTCGCTCTGTGAGGCCTCCTGACGTAGAAGTTTTGACTTTTCTCTCCTCAAATTTCACTAAATTTTTTTTAGGATCATGCGGGTATCTTGGAATTGTTCTGATGGTTTTGTGATGAGAACATTGTTCTTGGTGCCTCCTGACATTTAGGGGTTGGGGCAGTGTCCCGAGGAGTTGAGCTCCGAGGTGTTGTCGTCACAATTTTATCATTGTAGTTCTGGAATACCTGAGTTCACCGACATCGAAAATCTCTTTTATGCAGTTGTTCGTGAGATAACCTCGACGCCACCCAGTACTGGGGTGGGAGTTTGGGAGTATTGCCATAACTCGTATAATGGATGCTTTTCTAAGGTTGTTGTAAATGATTTCCGAAGGGTTCTTGGTTATGTGTTGAAGGATGGATATAGCTGGTTGTAGGATTTGCTAGTTTTGGGTGAGATATTTTGCTTCCCCTGTATCCCCAACACCTGATTGCATAACCAGAAAGTTTCTGGATTTTATAAGTGGGAATTCAAGTAGCTCCTAGAATATCTTTCCAATAGACACATGATACGATATGGGGTCTATCATATGTTTGTTCCGGCTTATTTTGCAAGCCAATCCTTTGTTTTTGCTTTCAGTTGTGGTATTCGAGTTGCTTCGAAGTCAAGTGTTGATTCCATACCTTTCCTAAATGGTGTTCTCATACTCCGATGTGAATACCAATCCTTCATGATAATCGAGATTGTCATGTCAATCCTTTTCAACCGGCGTGTTTCTCTTTAAGTGGATCCGATCATTTCAACATCCGCAAGATCACCTCTCGGTTTTCCCAATGTTGTTCATTTCATCTGTCCCCAAGTTGCCTTTGTTTTCCCTCCCTCCCACCCTTTTTCTTCGAGGACTAAGATTTATTAATCAAGTATCCATCTTATGGATGTGAAGTCTCTCCATTCTTTTCCGTCAATGTTCTTACCCGGTGATTCTCATGAAGATCCTAACGGAGCCTCCAGTTCATCATTATTCGTTCTCTTTCTTCTCCGGTGGATTCAAGTCAAGCTTTGTCGATCATATCCTTTCCTCGTTTTAAATGATTTCTAATGCCGGTGCACCTCTTAATAATCCACTCCTCGCTATTCAATTGTTCCGGAATGCTGAAGATATCTCATTCAAGCCATTTTATTCAACCGGTGCTATCTCCTTTTCAAGTAATCGTTCAACGGTGTTTTCTTTTGAGTGGGCCCTAACCCACAGGTCTTTTCCCAGGATCTTACCAGACTCTTCTATTTTCTCGGAGCTATCCTCAAATTCTTTCAAAGTTTGACGTAAGAATGAGTTATCATCAGTAAAATGCCTTTCTCCAAGATTTTTCAATTATTTTCATCATTGATTCAACCTTTATATTCTGCATTATTCCGAAGTGTCTCATCAATTCATGGTGGTGTTTCTCGTCATCATTCTCGGATTTGAAGACCGAAGAAGATTGTCTCTCAATCTTACTCCTTTCTCTCAGAGATGCGGAGTTGAAGCTTGCTGCCATCCTCTCATAATTGTTTTTGGTTGTGGGAATTCTTTTCACCCATCCAGAGCAATTAAAGATTCTTTTTAGTTTGATTCTCCGAAGCCCATCATCTCAGAATTATTCATTCCAGCTTTCAGCTCTCATTCTCTAAATCTTACCGGTGCATCATTCAAGTATTCACTTATCAGCTCATGATCTCTTTGCTCCCATGTCTCTAAATCCCCTCAAGTATCTTCATTCGTTCTCTAATTCTTCCTGGTGTTGCTTTAACTTTTCTTCTGCCATTTTCAATTCTTATGGTGGTTCGTGCAAGAGTTCTCTTCCTTGGTTATCATATCAATTTATTTGTTGTTTCAATCCTACTGGTGGTTCTTTGAAGACCTTCCCAAGTTGGCACTATATCTGTCTTAATCCTTTCTACGAGAATAAGTAGTATGACAAATCCGTTGCTTGTCATCAATTTAAATTGGTGAAGGATAAGCATGATGTAATTATTCTTTTTCATCGAGTAAATTCAATTCCTGCTTTCTGGAGTGGTTCATCATATCACATTCTCGGTTCGAGATGCTTTATCTTTTCTTCTGGAGTTCCAAGTTTGCACTTTATCTCATCGCGAAGCTCCCGCTAAATCATTGCAAGGCTTCACCTTGTGTTTTCAACTTCTCTTTCCTTTCGTTTGATCATCATTTTGTTTACCGGAGTTCTTCATGCAGGTTCTACATGGTGGTTCGTCAAGGACTCTTTTCTTTCTTCAATTTGTTCTTGAAGTTTTCTCTCGAAGTTATGATCTGCCAAGCTATACTCTCAAATAAACATGGTGTTCTACACATGTTTTGTTTTGAGGAGTTCAAGCATTCTTCTTCTTGCATTCCGAAGTGCAATTCTTTCTATCTTATCTTTTGAGATGGTGTTATGTCATTCTTGACAAATTCCCTTCATGTTTCACGATTCGCAAGTTGTCAAGTATGAGATAGTTAAACCCATCAATTTCTTCGAGCATGAGCTCTTCTCAACCCATCATTCTCTTCGAGGAGTTATCTTGGGTTATATTTCACTTAAAGCTTTCCCTAAGGATTGTTGCTAATTATGGTGCTCATAAATGACCCAAATTCTTCATTTATCCTCCCGATGAAATAAGTATCTCGTCTGCTTGTTCATATCAATCCAATCCATTGTTTTTTTTTGGTAGTGGCAGAATTTCACCTCAAGTTTTCGAGATGTTTTCCATAAGCCCACTACAAACTTTTTCATTTCGTTGTTGGTTTTCCAACAACTCCGTTCTAGCATTTGTTGCAAACGTGCTCTCTCAAGATCTTGTTTCCCTCCGTTCATTTCATTCCATTCTTTCTTCTTCCGGAGGCATTGTGTTGTTGCTCTCTCCTCTCATCATCTCAAGTTGTGAGGATCGTGTTCTTTTCATGCTTATCCATTTAACGGGAGTGTTGTGCCCTCTGCTCAAGTTCTTTTCATCTTATCAAGTTTCGTATCACTTTTCAACCAGAGTGTTGCCCAAATTTGTTCTTCCTTGTTCCTCTTTCATAACGGAGTGCTTTCAACTTTGTTCATCTCCGTTGTGTTCTTTTCTCGAAATGGTTTAACCTCTCAAGGTTCTTTGGTTTCACTCGTTTGTCAAAGAAGCAACTTAGTTTTACCTCTTATTTTCCTCTTCCGTTTCCCTCCGGTGCCATCCTAGATCTCGGGACGAGATCCTCTCGTAGTGGTGGAGTGTTGTGACGCCCCGAGACCGATGCGCCAGGTGTCTTCCAATTATTCGCTGTCTTTGCCATGTCATTTGCTTGTGTGTTGCATCTTGCCATGTCATCATCCTCATTGCATCTGCATGTTTTTGAAACTTGCATCCGTCCGGGTCTTCTAGTTCCGTTTGTTGTCCGTTCTGAGCCCAGACACACTTGCACGCGCCCGCGGCACGTCCGAAATATTATTTTATAAGTGGCCGGAAAATGTTCTCGGAATGGGTTGAAAGTTGGCATGTGGTGTTGTTATAGTGTAGATAGACCGCCTGCCAAGTTTCATCGCATTCGGAGTTCGTTGGTGCCCCAACGGATAACTATAGCGGCAGTATAGCCCGTCATACGTCAGACGTTTCCGGTATCCAGAAACATGTGTCGGGATTTCCCTCTCTTTCCTCCCTAGACCGTCTACACAGTCCACTACATACCGCCAGGCTCAACCTAACCTCTCTCGTCAGCCCGAGGTCCTCCTCGCGCGTGTGTCCGAAAGCTGTCCCGGACCCGACCCGGACAGTTGTCACCGTTGGACTTAGAACATCCCCAAACATCTACAAAACATCGCCGTTTTTCTTTTTGGACTCCCTACCTATTTTTTTCTCGAACGTCCGATTTTGATCGGAGGGACGAGCTAGCCCCTACCAAAAACCCACTGGCTATATATAGATTCGGTCTAACTCTAGAAATTAGGGACCTTGTCCCATCCACCCGTCGCCGCTGCCGTCACCCCACCAAATCCCCCTCGGGATCTCCCCTGCCCAATCCATCGATCCCCACCAACCAGAGCCCTCCCATGGCTCCCTTCAAATCCTCCCTCCCTCTGACCGAGGAACAAGTGCTCTCCACCGATCTCCCAGCCACCAACCTCCTCCTCCTCTCGATCAATCCCCGCGGCCACCTTCAGATCGAGCAGGAGCACTCGGCCTCGACCCGTCGCGCCGCCTGAACCTCCTTCCAAGATAGACGAGGACCTCCCCGACCCCGTTCTTCCTCGCCGGACTAGCAGAGCAACCTCGCCGCCTTGCTCAAGGTCACGCCAGCCGCTCCCCATGCCCTCTCTCTTCTCTTTTCTATCTCTAACCCGTCGGCCTCTCTCTTCCTCCCAGGAACCAAGCGATGGTGCCCGAGGCCTCCCCTGCCTTGCCTCGCGTCTCCCCGTTGCTGCCCGACCTTGCCGGCCGTTCGATTGAAGCCGCCGCCCCGGCTACCTTGCTCCACCTCCTGCCTCGTCCTCGTCTACATGGGAGACAAGCGACCAAAGCCGCGCGCCTAGTTCCCCTGCATCGCGTGAGTCGTTGAGTCCCCTGCGTCGAGCTGCCGCTCACTTTCAAGCCACTGCCGTGTCAAGTCCCCTGATCCCGGCCTCCACCGCCCAGATGTGTTCCCCTGCGGTCGGCCTTCGCGTCTGCTTCATCTGCCTCACGCCGGCGCGCCGCCCTCATCATTGCATCGTTTCTCTGCTTCCAGCGTCGCCCGCGCGTCAAGTTCTGCTGCGGCCTCTATTGTTCTGCAATGAGTAGCAGCCGCTCGTCCGAGCGTGTTGACCGGTCCTCTCGTCCCCTGCCTCGCTAGACTCGCTCGCCCGCCAGCCGCTGGACCGCGTCCTGGCCCTCAAGCCAGGAGCAGCCCAGTTACCACCCTCCTCAAGTTGTTGCTCTGACTGGGCCTTGGCACATGGTGAGGCCCAGCGCCTCCTTTGTTTTTTTCTTCTTTCTTTCTCTGATTGGCCCAACCTATTCAAGATTCAGCCAAACGCATGTTTTTTCCCCGGACGGATTTATTATTTATTCCAGAGAACGCTGTTTTGCAGAAAATCCCCAAGCAACATGCATTTAATAAATCACCAACCATGCATCTTTTGTAAAAACTTTATATATGAACAATGCTTAAAATTGTGTCTAGTTTCATAATTTCCAACTTTCAACCATGTTTAAAATGTTTAAACTGTTGTTTGTATTAATTTGCTTAAATGCCATGCTAAAACGTTTTCTTTCATAACTAAATAACCGTAGCCCCAAACTTAACAAACTTTATATGTAAATGGGGTAGAAAAATGCCTAGTTTAACATGGTGGCATCACTTTGCATGTTTAACAACCCTAAAAATGTGTTTAGGTCAGAATAGTACCAAATCCATTAATATGCACATGAGGATTTTCCGGACTTGTTGCTTGTTGTTCCGGCCTCATTTAAACTTGCCTAGATAGGTAGTTTTCATTTGCTTCACCTCTTGCCATGTTAGTTAACGTTTAATATTGTTGGGTACATAAACGAGATTCGAACTAAATCACTTGTTGTGGTGTTTCGTAAATATGCAACTCGTTGCACATTGAGCTCCACTTAATTTGTAGGATTGTTTGTGCATTTTGCCATGCCATGACTCTTTAAACCGGACATGCATCATACTTGGTTCTGCATCATGCCATGATTATGTGGTGGTTGTTTACTATGTTGTTTGCTTCTTTCTGGTGTTACTTCTTCGGGTTAGTTCCCATAACGTCGCATTTGTGAGGATCCGTTCAACTACGTCCGTTTGTCTTCTTCATGGACTCGTTCTTCTTCCTTGCGGGATCTCAGGCTAGATGACCATACTCTCGAAATCACTTCTATCTTTGCTTGCTAGTTGCTTGCTCTATTGCTATGCTGCGATACCTAGCACTTGCTATATCATGCCTCCCATGTTGCCACGTCCAGCCTCTAACCCACCTTGTCCTAGCAAACCGTTGTTTGGCTATGTTACTGCTTTGCTCAGCCCCTCTTATAGCGTTGCTAGTTGCAGGTGAAGATGAAGTTTGTTCCATGTTGGAACATGGATATTGTTGGGATATCACTACATATACATTGTTTAATTAATGCATCTATATACTTGGTAAAGGGTGGAAGGCTCGGCCTTATGCCTGGTGTTTTGTTCCACTCTTGCCGCCCTAGTTTCCGTCATACCGGTGTTATGTTCCATCATTTTGCGTTCCTTACACGGTTGGGTGTTATGGGAACACCTTGACAGTTCGCTTTGAATAAAACTCCTCCAGCAAGGCCCAACCTTGGTTTTACATTTGCTTCACCTAGCCTTTTTCCCTTGGGTTTCTGAAGCCCGAGGGTCATCTTTATTTTAACCCCCCCGGGCCAGTGCTTCTCTAAGTGTTGGTCCAACCTGAGCGATGTCCGGCGCCCCCTGGGCAACCAGGGTCTATGCCAACCCGACGTCTTGCCCATCCGGTGTGCCCTGAGAACGAGATATGTGCAGCTCCTATCGGGATTTGTCGGCACATTCGGGCGGCTTTGCTGGTCTTGTTTTACCATTGTCGAAATGTCTTGTAACCGGGATTCCGAGACTGATCGAGTCTTCCCGGGAGAAGGAATATCCTTCGTTGACTGTGAGAGCTTGTGATGGGCTAAGTTGGGACACCCCTGCAGGGTTTGAACTTTCGAAAGCCGTGCCCGCGGTTATGGGCAGATGGGAATTTGTTAATATCCGGTTCTAGAGAACTTGACACTTAACTTAATTAAAATGAATCAACCGCGTGTGTAGCCGTGATGGTCTCTTTCTGGCGGAGTTCGGGAAGTGAACACGGCTCTTGTGTTATGCTTGAACGTAAGTAGTTTCAGGATCACTTCTTGATCACTTCTAGTTCACGACCGTGCTTTGCTTCTCTTCTCGCTCTCATTTGCATAAGTTAGCCACCATATATGCTAGTGCTTGCTGCAGCTCCACCTCACTACCCTTTTTCCTACCCATAAGCTTACATAGTCTGGATCTCGCGGGTGTGACATTGTCGAGTCCTCGTGGCTCACAGATACTTCCAAAACAGTTGCAGGTGCCGATGATACTAGTGCAGGTGATGCAAACCAGCTCAAGTGGGAGCTCGATGAAGACCTTTTCGTTGTTGTGTTTCGTCACAATTGGACCTTGATTAGGAATCTAGCATTAGGGGTGGTCTTTCTTTATTTTGGTTCCATAGTTGGACCTTGATTGTATCTGAATGATGTAATGCTATATTTATGTATTGTGTGAAGTGGTGATTGTAAGCCAACTCTTTATCCCCTCTCTTATTCAGTACATGGGATGTGTAAAGATTACCCCTCTTGCGACATGCCTACTATGCTGTTATGCCTCTAAGTCGTGCTCCGACACGTGGGAGATATAGCCGCATCGTGGGTGTTAAAAGTTGGTAATCAGAGCCATCCCCAACTTAGGAGCCCCCTGCTTGATCGAATCGCTGACGTTGTTGAGTCTAGAACAAAATGTTTGGAGTCTTAGGATTATATATATCGGAGAGTAGGATTCTTTTTACTCCTCAGTCCCTTCGTCGCTCTGGTGAGACCTCCTGACGTAGAAGTTTTGACTTTTCTCTCCTCAAATTTCATGAATTTTTTTTAGGATCACGCAGGTATCTTGGAATCGTTCTGATGGTTTTGTGACGAGAACATTGTTCTTGGTGCCTCCTGACATTTAGGGGTTGTGCTAGTGTCCCGGGGAGTTTAGCTCCGAGGTGTTGTCGTCACAATTTTATCGTTGCAGTTCTGGAATACCTGAGTTCGCCGGCATCGAAAATCTCTTTTATGTAGTTGTTGGTGAGATAACCTCGACGCCACCCAGTACTGGGGCGGGAGTTCGGGAGTATTGCCATAACTCGTATAACGGATGCTTTTCAAAGGTTGAGGTAAATGATTTCCGAAGGGTTCTTGGTTATGTGTTGAAGGATGGATACAGCTGGATGTAGGATTTGCTAGTTTTGGGTGAGATATTTTGCTTCCCCTGTATACCCAACACCTGATTGCATAACCAGAGAGTTTCCGGATTTTATAAGTGGGAATTCAAGTAGCTCCTAGAATATCTTTCCAACAGACACATGATACGATATGGGGTCTATCATATGTTTGTTCCGGCTTATTTTGCAAGCCAATCCTTTCTTTTTGCTTTCTATTGTGGTATTCGAGTTGCTTCGAAGTCAAGTGTTGATTCCATACCTTTCCTAAACGGTGTTCTCATACTCCGATGTGAATACCAATCCTTCATGATAATCGAGATTGTCATGTCAATGCTTTTCAACCGGCGTGTTTCTCTTCAAGTGGATCCGGTCATTTCAACATCCGCAAGATCACCTCTCGGTTTTCCCAATGTTGTTCGTTGCATCTGTCCCCAAGTTGCCTTTGTTTTCCCTCCCTCCCACCCTTTTTTTTCGAGGACTAAGATTTCTTAATCAAGTATCATCTTATGGATGTGGAGTCTCCCCATTCTTTTCCATCAATGTTCTTACCCGGTGATTCGTTGTTGTGTTTCATTTCCTTTTGATCAGTAGTGGAGCCCAGTTGGGGCGATCATGGATCTAGCATTAGGGGTGGTCCTTCTTTATTTTGGTTCCGTAGTCGGACCTTGATTGTATCTGAATGATGTAATGCTATATTTATGTATTGTGTGAAGTGGCGATTGTAAGCCAACTCTTTATCCCCTCTCTTATTCAGTACATGGGATGTGTAAAGATTACCCCTCTTGCGACATGCCTACTATGCAGTTATGCCTCTAAGTCATGCTCCGACACGTGGGAGATATAGTCGCATCGTGGGTGTTACAAGCGGTTCCTCCTCCGACGACGACTCCTTCACCACCCGGGTATGCCTCTATTCTCTCTCTTAGGCTATGACTTGGAATGTAGGATTTTTACCCAGCGGTCGATTTGAGTCATTTCTTCCTCTTGTAGCTCCCTAGGACCATCAATGGCAACGAATGGAGCGGGGTGGTTGTAGATCTATCTGCTCGTTGTCACCATCAATCTCCATGCATGAAGCTAGTTGCGTTTGAATCTGTGGACAGCGGCAGGAAGTTTCTGGCATGTGCAGAGAAAGTTAGACCCTCTTTCATTGTTACAAATCATTTGTTAGATGTGATTCAGACACTGTCACGGTCCCAACCCATTCATACCACACCTTCAACCAAACGCATCCTAAGAGAGCGTCACAGTTTGTACCTAGTTTCTCAAATTGTTGCCATCTCATCAGCGGTGCCATAAGAAAATTATTTGGCACCGCTTCAGCAGTTTGTGCAGCCAACTTTGGTCCACACATCCGAGCAGCCATGTAGTAAAATACTAAATCTTTTTGGCATGAAGGAACTGGGCATCGAAGCAACTACGTGCTCCGAAGTCCGGGTCCCTGATTTTTTTCTGCTGCATCGGCTCGCCAGTGCAGGGCACCGGTGCGAGATGTAGTAACAATTGTCTTTACCCCAGTTTTGGCATACATAGTGGACGGCCTTAGTGCTATTAGTTCTATGTTACTAAATTTTTGCATGTACACACCTGTTAGTATCAATTTGCTGTCATCCAAACATTATCTCTATGCTATTGCAGTTATATTTACCTCCTCATAAAATGTTCAATTTTTTATTTATTGTACATGAGTAAGAACTTGTAGCATTATTGTAATTAATTATATCTTCTAATGTTCCAGAATTTGGTTGTTGTCTCGGTAGCAATTAATTCATTTGCACATTGATCTTTTTCAGAAGATATGTCATAATTAACATGTTTCTTCAGTTTTTCAAAATAAGCATTGGTAATTTTCTATGTTGCTATAAACCCATTTCCCCTACAATTGTTACTGATCTAGTTTTAAATATTATAGGATGAATGGAAGTGTTCTTACTTGCATTGGGTTGATCAAGAGTGGCCACAGTCTTTGTAGATGTGCCTAGCGAAGCTCTAGACCATCCATGAGGAAGAGAACAGACGTAGGCTTAGAGAAAGTGTTGTCAACGCTAAAGATTATTTGAAGATGCAGGATAAATAGAGGAAGGTGGAGAATGAGCTCAATTTTTTTAAATTAGACTTTTCTAAGATGGTGTTGGCGAAGGAGGAGGCACTTTCCCAGTTGGCCTGTGCAAAACAGGTTCTTACTGAACTGAAAGTAGACAAGCCTGGATGATCTCGATTAGGGGAATGAATATATTGTTCTTACGAAGTTGAACTAGCTATATGTTGTACTGTGTTCTTTTCATGTAGCTATCGTACCGTGATGTTATAATATATTTATGTGCCTGATATGAAATTGGCAAACAGTTGTTCGACATGAAATTTGAATTTGCGTAATACTAGAATTATCAATTGTAAACTAATAAACCTACTAAATGTGTCATGGACCTTTATAAACGGTTCTAGCAGTAAAAGCGCTTGCGATGGATAGCCCAATGCCACACAATTTTCTTCATCAAATTGTGTGTGATGTAGTTGATAAGAGCAAACATTTAACCAAGGTAGACCCTGTGTGATAGTTAGACCTTTCACCCGTGAGCCTACACATAAAACTGTGTGGGATGTACATAAGAATGGAAACATTTTCCCTGGATGGACTGTGTGGGATGTACATAAGAACGAAAACGTACTCCTTGGATTGACTGTGTGATATACATACCTACGGAAATGTTTTTTTTGGGATTCACCGTGTGGGATGTACATACCTACGGAAATGTTTTTCTGGGATTCACCGTGTGTGATGTACATACCTATGGAAATGTTTTTCTGGGATTCACCGTGTGGGATGTACATACCTACGGAAATGTTTTTCTGGGATTCACCGTGTGGGATGTACATACCTACGGAAATGATTGGGTTTCGATGCGTTGCCCGATCGCACACGGCCCCAGCATGTGTCCCAGGAGGGCCTATCCCCGACAATTTCTGGGTCGTGTGGGAAGGACCCCCTATCGCCCACACTCACTTGGCGACGGTTCCAAATATCATCACGGAAAGGGGTTAAAAACCATTTGTATAGCACCGACCTGTACTAGTGTAGAGTGACAGAAGTTTAAATCCGAGTAAGGGGGTTGTTGCGTATGGGATAAAGGGGACTTTATGCTTTATTGCTATGGTTGGGTTTTACCTTAGTGATTTTTAGTAGTTGCGGATGCTTGCTAGAGTTCCAATCATAAGTGCATATGATCCAATAGGATAATGTATGTTAGCTAATGCCTCTCCCTAATACGAAATTACAATGATGACTACCGATCTTGTTAACAATTGCCTAGGATAATTCCGCACACCAACCCATCATTATTCCACACTCTCCATTTATAATATATAGTAATTTATTCTAACTTTATATTAACAGAACCTATTTTCATATTTTAGTTCTCCGATATCATGCAAATTTATTCTCTTCATACCCACAATGTAGTTTTATTGCTCGTTTCTAGTTGGAAGCAAACGTTCGGTGTACGTAGAGTCGTATCAGTGGCAGTTAGGACTTGAGAGAATATTGATCTTACCTTTAGCTCCTTGTGGGTTCGACACTCCATGCTTATCACTTCCACCTTTGGAAATTGCTACGATGATTCCTTGCACTTGAGCATTATCAAGCTCTTTTCTCGCACGTTGCCGGGGAGCAATAGCATGAGGTTGGTATTCTCGTGTATGCTTGTTTGCTTTCTTCACTAAGTAGATTTTGTGTTCGTTTATTTGTGGATGAAACGAACAAAAAATTGCAAATTGTAAAATACAAAAAAAATTACTTGCCCCTTATGCCTAAAAACTTTTTCAAAAAGAGAAGTGATTGGAAGGTTATGCATTGGAGAAATGAGGGTCAACCTTGAACACTTGTGTTCATGCTCATGGAAACAATGTAGAATTTTTCATGGAAATTTCTAAAAAATAAGTATCCCCTTGTATATATTCATTGTATTATAAAAATAATGTGTCATGGTTTGGCTTTAGAGTGTTTAAATTGCTTGTTTGGTGTGTGCAGCAGAAAAATAGAAACTTTTTCTGTAGTCTTCTAATTTTCGGTTCTTACTCGAGCATGATAAAATCTTGAAATCTTGACACGATACTGCTCTGCAAATTTTTTAGATTGTCCTAATTGTTTAGAATTTTTGGAGTTATAGAAGTATACAAAAGGTCCAGATTTCTACAGACTGTCCTGTTCTTGACAAATTCTGTTTTCTATATGTTGTTCACTTATATTAATGAATCTATGTGTAGTATCGGGGGGTATGAACCATGGTTAAGTTGGAATACAGTACATATAATGCTAATATGAAATTGGAATGGGTTTACAATAGTACCTAAACATAGTGATTTGCTTTATTATACTAACGGATCTCACAAAGTTTTTTGTTGAGTTTTGTGTGGATGAAGTGTTCGAAGAACGAGGAGTTATAGATATGAGAAGAATAAGGAGAGGCAAGAGTTCAATCTTGGGGATGCCCAAGGCACCCCAAGTAAATATTTCAAGTATACTCGAGTATCTAAGCTTGGGACGCCTCGGTTGGCATCCCATCTTTCTTCTTCAACAATTATCGCTATACCTCGGTTTTTGTTTTGTTCACATGATATGTGTCTCTTTAGTTTATCTTCCCTTTCCTTTCCATTATGATCCATGCTAGTGTGAGATAGCCCTTCAATGATTTTTAGAATGCTCTTTGTGCTTCACTTAAATATTTTGAGTACGGCTTTATAGAATGCTTCGTGTGTTTCACTTATATATTTTGAGCTTGGATATTGATAAATACATATATTATTTGTAGAATGCTCTATGAAATTCACTTATATCTTTTAGAGTATGAATAAAATTATCATTGAAAGTGGGGTTGGAAGAGTTTCAACTCTAGGTAACCATCCCACTATTTTGGAGGGTGTTGAATCTTATAATATTTATAGTGGATTTGGAGAGGTCATGACTTTATTTAATGATGATTCCACTATTTCAGAAGAGACCTAATTGATTATGATAACAAAGTTGCTATCTATGATGATTATTGTGATAAAATGCTACAAAGAATAATGATAACCATGAAACTTTTCATCTTGATTTAAATTTTCAATTGGATTTTGCCTCACATGATAGTTATTTTGTTGAGTTTGCTCCCACTACTATTCATGAGAATAAATTTGCTTATATGGAGAGTAGTAAAATTACTATGCTTGTGGATCATGAAAAGAATGCTTTGTGTGGTAGCTATATTGTTGATTTCATTCATAATGCTACTGAAATTTATTATGAGGGGGAATATATGCTTGTAGGAGTTGCAATAATATCAAGTTTACTCTCTATGTATTGAAAATCTTGAAGTTATGCTTGTGTTTGCCTCCCTATGCTAGTTGATTCTTGTTCCCAAAAGTTGTTTTCTCAGAAAATCCCTATGCATAGGAAGTGTGTTAGACTTAAATGTGCTAGTCATATTCTTCACGATGCTCCCATTATGTTTTGTAACATCTCAAATTTTCAATTTGGAATGTTATACATTATTTAATCATTGCATATCACGTTTTATTGCATTTTGGTTGATCCTAGAAATTCCAAGCAACTCAAGGACCTACGGAGAGAATTGGGATTTCGTTATTTTCATATTTGAGATTTTCTCAAATTATGAAAAGAGGATCGTTTGATTTTAACTATTTTCTCTGAAATATTTCTTTTATAAAAAAATAAAAGAGAGAGGATAAAATGACTTCCTCAAAATAAAGAAATATCAGAGATTTAATATTAAAATCAAACAAGATTTTTATTCGGAGTTTTGTCGCTATTTTATTTGAATTAGGAAAAATATGCGTTTTCCAAAATTGCATTTTAGGCCCAAATAAATGTTCACCTTGTCCGGCTTATTTTTAGTTGACGGGGAAAATTTATTTCGGGATTTTTGGAGTCCGTTTAGTATTTTTTTTCTTTTTTTCTACGTGTAGAAATTATTAAAAAAAGCCAACCGACTTGGGGCCATATTCGGTCAGGATTTCTCGGGCCAGGCCTTTATAAGCCGCTGCCCCGAGGCCCGTTCAACCCGCCAGCCACCCGAACCCTAACCCAAAGCGACGCCCCGCCACCCACCGCAGCTGCTGCCGCCACCCGCACCGCCCCGCGCCGCCTCTCGCCGGACCTCGCCGCCGCCCCGCCGGAACCCCCGTCGCCGCTGACCCACCGGACCCCACCGGAGTTTGAGGTAGCCGCCGCCGATTTAAAAAAAAAAACGATCGGTTTTATTTCGTAAACCAAGATTCATTTTTTTAGATCATGTTCGGTTTATTTTTTCGGTTTAGCTATTTAGCGAACACCCACTTTTACGATCAGTTTTACGAACGGTTTTCACCGTTTAGCCGCAGATAACGAACGTCTGTTCGTTATCCTGTTCGTCAGTTTTTCTTTTTATCAGATTTTCTGTGATTATTTTCGATCGCGATTCCTGATCTGATTTTCGTTTTAGTATAACTTTTCGCTCATTTATCAGAATTAGGCAATTCAAGCGCCTAGAGTTTCGTCTCGAAACCCACTTTCTGTTTAATCAACTTAAACAAGTTTTTGCTACTGTAAAATTTGACCTAGGTCCAGATTAGTAAACGAAGCTTGTTTCTCTCGTCATTTGAGTTTTGTTGCTTTGTTTGATTTGATTCTTTCTGCCAACCAGAGTTCTTAAGTTGAACTTTCTGGTTGATCTCTTATTTGAGTTTTACCTGTGCTTTTGTTTGATTGCTTATTGTATGCTTGTTTGATTGCGATAGAGTACCCGGAATGCGAAGCGTGCTACATCGAGTCTCTAGGTTTCGCGGATAATCAGCAAGGCAAGTAACACTTTGATCATACCTCTTAATACCCAATTTTCATTGCATTAGATCAACCCTCAAACATTTCATGGTTAGGATCTGAATTAAATTGTGGGTTTGGGAAGTAGATGAGGTAGTACCTATTCACCTGTTTATTATCAAACCCTGGGAGTTACTTCTACGTTACTTATATTGCTATGCTATGCTAGTAGACGTGGATTGGGTTTGTGTGTTTTCATGACAGATGTGAGATTGTTAATTTAATGGTTCAACTAAGGTGGCAACTTTAATACACATCTGGGTGGATTGAGGCACCTGGGGAACCCAGTGATTGCCTGTATTTTTGGAAATCCCGGGGTACCATGTGATTCTCCTATGGACCACCACCCAGGCTCAAAGGGATCATGAGATAATTCATACTGGAAACTTCCGTGAGCAGCAACATGCCATTATGGGCTCTGGCATAGTTGATTAAGTCGTGTGAACTCTTACAGTGGTAGACTAGCAGATGTAGGGGATGTAGGTGTACCGGTCTACCCTCGTAAGGTGCTAACGCTTCTGAAAGACTGTGTCTTGGTCATCCGTTTCTCAAACACCATGTAGTGCGATAAATCCAACGGAGGAGATCGAGTCTTGTGGGGAAAAGTGCACAAACCTCTGCAGAGTGTACAAACTAATCATGGTTAGCCGTGTCCCCGGTTATGGACATCTTGAGTATCTAGTTCTTGGATTATCATGTGGATCTCATCACTCTTAATATAATTTTATTGGGTTTAATGATGATTACTTTTAATTTGGATTGTGTTGGGTGAACCTTCTCAATGTTTAACAACTACCATGATAGTTAAATAAAATTTATTCCTTTGCAGTAGGGAAAAATTGGCTTTTCGCAAAACCTTAAACTTACAGCCTCCACCAGCCGTATATGCATATAGTGATAGGTTTACATTGTTCATTACTCTCTTGTGTTACCTTGCCAGCATATTCTATGTGCTGACCCGTTTTCGGGCTGCAACGTATCATGTTGCAGACTTTTCAGACGACGAGTAAGGAGCCTTAGGTCGTGGTCTTTCACTTAGTGATGCCGTTGGAGTTGATGGACTCATTTTATCTTCCAAGCCTTCCGCTATTATCGTATTAGATGGCCTTAAGCCATATTTATTGTAATAAGTTCTCTTTTGAGACATTCGATGTAATAATTGTGTGATTGCCACTCTATTATAAATCCTTCAAGTACTGTGTGTGTCAGCATTACCGATCCAGGGTTGACACTTATACACAGAGATCAGACTGTTTGAGGTCTGGTCGCTACATGTTTCAATTCTTATCTTTTATGTGAGCATCATTGAAATCATTGTGGCTAGCTGAAAAGGCATTAAAAAGTGCTTGTTGAGAGACAACCCAATATTTGTCCTTACTGTTTTTGGGTGTTCACATAATTAAGCTACTATAGTAATCATGTTCTATAGCTTTTATTTCAATAAAGTGCCAAGTAAGACCTTTGGGATAGCTTACGGTGATAGTTGATTTGATTTTGCTAAAAAACATGAACTTTCCCGCTCAGGAAAACAATTCTCATTTTTAACAGAAGCGTGATGAAATACTGATTATTTTTGAAGAGGATTAATAAACAAATTACTTATGTTGTCCTAATTTTTTCAGAATTGTTTGAGTATCATAAGTAGGGTTGTTGTTCAGATCATTACAGACTCTTCCGTTTCTGGCAGTTTCTTATTTCAATGCATAGTCTGCTTGTTTTCTTGTTTCTATGGCTTATATTGCTCAATATAAATTGTAGAAATGATATGGTACAGTAGGCATTGTGTGAGAATAACTATGAATCTTGTCTTTTATAGTACCAAAGTGAATGATTTACTCTTTATCATACTAACCCATCTCACGAAATTCCATTAAGTTTTGTGTGATTGAAGTTTTCAAGTTTTGTGTGAGATATTGGTACGAGGAGAATAAGGAGTGGAAATACCCTAATCTTGGGGATGCCCAAGGCACCCCAAGGTAATATTCAAGGAATACTCAAGCGTCTAAGCTTGGGGATGCCCCAGAAGGCATCCCCTCTTTCTTCTTCCAAACCATCGGTATACCTTACTTGGAGCTATATTTTTATTCGTCACATGATATGTGTTTTGCTTGGAGCGTATTTTCATTTTACTTTCTGTTTGAATAAAAGCATTGGGTCTGAAATCTTGAATGAGAGAGAGTCTTCCCATGGCTAGTTAATTATTTGACTACTCATTGTTCTTCACATATATTATTTTGGAGTAGTTTGTCATTTACTTGTGTGCTTCACTTATATCTTATGAGTAAATGGTTGAATCAATTGAATATCATAGATCTGAAATTATATATGCTTCATATGCTTATCCCATGGGGAGTAATGACTTCACTTATAGGAACTATAGGTGGTAAATTTATTGAAAGTTAGCAAACATAGTATTGGTCACTTGAACAATTCTTGAAAGAATATTGAAGGAAGAGAGATTTCACATATAAATATACTATCTTGGACATCTTTTGTAATTGTGAGCACTCATTAAAATATGACATGCTAAAAAGTTGAGGTTGGACAAGAAAGACAACATAATGGGTTATGTTTTCTTATATCCGAATAGAAGTTATATTGTCATGGATCCTCTAACATGTTGAGCTTGCCTTTCCCTCTCATGCTAGCCAAATTCTTTGCACCAAGTAGAGATACTACTTGTGCTTCCAAACATCCCTTAAACCAGTTTTGCCATGAGAGTCCACCATGCCTACCTATGGATTGAGAAAGATCCTTCAAGTAAGTTGTCATTGCTGCAAGCAATAAAAATTGCTCTCTAAATATGTATGATCTATTAGTGTGAAGAAAATAAGCATTATACGAACTTCTGATATCGATGAAATAAAAGTGACAGACTGCATAATAAAGGTCTTTATCACAAATGGCAATATAAAGTGATGTTCTTTTGCATTAACATTTTGTGCATCCAACCATAGAAGCACATGGCAACCTCTGCTTCCCTCTGTGAAGGGCCTATCTTTTACTTTTATCTTCTACCTTTATACAAGAGTCATGGTGATCATCACCTTTCCTTTTTACACCTTTTCTTTTGGCAAGCACTATGTGTTGGAGAGATCCGGATATATATCCACTCGGATGTAGGTTATCATAAATTATTATTGTTGACATTACCCTTGAGGTAAAAGGTTGGGAGGCGAAACTATAAGCCTCTATCTTTCTCTGTGTCCGATTGAAACTTTGTAGCCATAAATATCACGTGAGTGTTAGCAATTGTGGAAGACTATATGATAGTTGAGCATGTGGGATTTGCTAAATCAAATCTCTTACATAGACCCTTCCTAAAAATAGGATGAATTGCAATTTGTTTGATGACTAAGAACATGGTTTGCTTGTTTTCAAGAAATTTTATGGTCTATACTTTAACTTGTGAATAGCTTGCTACTTGATCATGAGAAGTTTTATGAGATGAGCTAATGTTTATGATATATAATGATGCTAGAAAAGTATTTGTAATAATCATTGATCAAACTTGTCCACTTGCTAGCATTCACACTTCATAAATTATTTCTGTTATCATTTACCTACTCGAGGATGAGCATGAATTAAGCTTGGGGATGTTGATACGTCTCCAGCGTATCTATAATTTATGAAGTATTCATGCTATTATATTATCTATCTTGGATGTTTATATGCATTTATATGCTTTTTATATGATTTTTGGGACTAACCTATTAACCTAGAGCCCAGTGCCAGTTTCTATTTTTTCCTTTTTTGAGTTTTGCAGAAAAGGAATATCAAACTGAGTCCAAATGACCTGAAAATTTACGGTTATTTTTTATGGACTAGAAGAAGCCCCCAAAGCAAAAGAGTTGGGCTAGAAGAGCCACGAGGCCTCCACAAGGTCGGGTGGCATGCCCTACCCCGGGAGGGTGCTCCGACCTTGTGGGCGCCTCGTGGACCCCCTTGACGTGAAACCAACGCCAAAAATTCCTATAAATATAGAAACCCCCGAAAAGAAACCTAGATCGGGTGCTTCACCGCCGTAAGCCTCCGTAGCCATGAAAAACTAATCTAGGCCCTCTCTGGCACCCTGTCGGAGGGGGCCAACATCACTGGAGGCCATGAAGGAGGAAGTCGGAGGGGTCACCATCGTCATGGAGGCCAAGGACTAGAGGAAGAACCTTGCCCCATATAAGGGGGAGGCCATGGAGGAGGAAGCACAAAGGGGAGAACTGCTCCCCCTCTCTCTTGGTGGCACTGGAGTGCCATCAGTGGAATCATCGCCGCGGTGATCATATTGATCAACATCACCATCATCATCACCATCTTCATCTCTTTTACGCGGTCCACTCTCCCACACCCCACTATAATCCCCTACTTGAACATGGTGCTTTATGCCACATATTATGATCAAATGATGTGTTGCCATCCTATGATGTTTTGAGTAGATTTATTTTGTCTTTTGGATTGATTGATGATTTAGATTGGTTTGAGTTGTATGTTTTATTTTGGTGCTGTCCTATGGTGCCTTCCGTGCCGCGCACACATGAAGGATTCCCGCTGTAGGGTATTGCAATACGTTCATGAGTCGCTTATAGTGGGTTGCTAGAGTGACAGAAGCTTAGACCCGAGTAAGGGGTTGTTGCGTATGGGATAAAGGGAACTTGATGCTTTAATGCTATGGCTGGGTTTTACCTTAATGATCTTTAGTAGTTGCGGATGCTTGCTAGAGCTCCAATCATAAGTGCATATGATCCAAGGAGAGAAAGTATGTTAGCTTATGACTCTCCCTCGTACGAAATTGCAATGAAGACTACCAATCTTGTTAACAATTGCCCAGGATAATTCAGCACACCGACCCATCATTATTCCACACTCGCTATTTATAATATATAGTAATTTATTCTAACTTTATATTAACATCACCTATTTTTATATTTTAGTTCTCGGATATCATGCAAAGTTGTCCTCTTCATACCCACAACGTAGTTTTATTGCTCGTTTCTAGTTGGAAGCAAACGTTCAGTGTATGTATAGTCCTATCAGTGGCAGATAGGACTTGAGAGAATACTTATCTTACCTTTAGCTCCTTGTGGGTTTGACACTCCATGCTTATCACTTCCACCTTTGTAAATTGGTACCATGATTCCTTGCACTTGAGGATTATCACTTGTCCACGGATTTTACGAGGCGGTGGTTGTTCATTTAATGAAGGGTCTAGTACCAAACTTGAACAATACAAAGTGCGACCTGGCACACCGTAACACCAATTGTAATAAGCGGGTAGCTATCTCATAAAACAATCAACAATTAAAAAAGTGGCTACCTGGCACATACACAATTTTAAACGATTGTTTTGATGGAGTGAAAAAGGAAAGCTACCCCACTACATATATATATATAGGTCGGAGCCTCCGTGATAGCTTGGTAGGGTTTCTCTATTCACACACTCTCATCCTCTCTAGATCTAAACAACATAGAGGTGGTAACACTGTCTTTCTATCCTCACCGCTGGTTATAGATCCGGACGTATTGTGACGCCCCGAGACCGACGCTCTAGACGCCTTCCATTTATTTTCATTGTTGCATGTATTTCTTTTGTTTCTTGCATTCATCATCGCATCATTTGCATTGCATCGGTAGTCCGCTGCCATCATTTTCATAAAACTCGCATCAGTTCGTAGTGTCATTTAGGTCGTCGTCGTAGCGAGGGAGGAGACCCACTGCCAGCATGTGACGCCCCGAGACCGATGCGCCAGGTGTCTTCTCGTTATTCGCAGTTATTGTCATGTCTTTTGCTTGTGTGTTGCATTCCATCATGTCATCATGTGCATTGCATCATCATGTTTTCAAAACTTGCATCCGTCCGGGTATCCAGGTTCTTTCCGTTGTCCGTTCTGAGCCCAGACACACTTGCACGCGCCCGTGGCACGTCCGATATTTTATTTTATAAGTGGCCAAAAAATGTTCTCGGAATGGGATGAATGTTGACGTGCGGTCTTATATTAGTGTAGGTAGGCCACCTGCCAAGTTTTATCGCATTTGGAGTCTGTTTGATGCCCCAACGGATAACTATAGCGACAATATAGTTGGTCAAACGTCGGACGTTTTCGGTCTCCGAAAACAGTTGCCGGTCTCTCTCTTCTCTTCTCTTACCCCAAGGCTTTCTGCACAGCCCACTACCACTCACCACGAGGCCCAACCTAACCTCTCTCGTCAGCCCGCGACCCTCCTCGTGCGCGCGTCCGAAAGCTATCCCGGACCCGACCCGGGCAGTCGTCACCGTTGGGTCCGGATCATCCCCAAACATCTACAAAACATCTCTGTTTTTTAAGATCTTCATCGAGCTCCCACTTTGAGCACGGTTGCGTCACCTGCATTGGTATCATCGGCACCTGCAACTGTTTGGAAGTAATCTGTGAGTCACGAGGACTCAGCAATCTCACACCCGCGAGATGAAGACTATTTAAGCTTATGGGTAGGAAAGGGGAGTGAGGTGGAGCTGCAGCAAGCACTAAGAATATATGGTGGCTAACTGACGCAAATAAGAGTGAGAAGAGAAGCAACGCAACGGTTGAGAAGCTAGAAATGATCAAGAAGTGATCCTGAAACTACTTACGTTCAAGCATAACACAAGAACCATGTTCACTTCCCGGACTCCGCCGGAAAGAGACCATCACGGCTACACACGCGGTTCATGCATTTTAATTAAGTCTAGTGTCAAGTTCTCCACAACCGGACATTAACAAATTCCCATCTGCCACATAACTGCGGGAACGGCTTTCAAAAGTTCAAACACTGCAGGGGTGTCCCAACTTAGCCCATCACAAGCTCTCACGGTCAACGAAGGATATTCCTTCTCCCGGGAAGACCCGATCAGTATCAGAATCCCGGTTACAAGACATTTTGACAATGGTAAAACAAGACCAGCAAAGCCACCCGATGTGCCGACAATCCCAATAGGAGTCGCACGTATCTCGTTCTCCGGGCAACACCGGATGAGACTAGCTACGAGTAAAACCAAACCTCAAGTTTCCGTGAGGTGGCCCCGCAGGCTGCTCAGTTTGGACCAACACTTAAAGAAGCACTGGCCCGGGGGGGTTAAAATAAAGATGACCCTCGGGTTGGCCGACCAGAGGGAAGGGTAATAGGTTGTTAGGCAAATGTAAAACCAAGGTTGGGCCTTGCTGGAGGAGTTTTATTCAAAGCGAACTTTCAAGGGTTCCCCATAACACCCAACCGTGTAAGGAACGCAAAATCAAGGAACATAACACCGGTATGACGGAAACTAGGGCGGCAAGAGTGGAACAAAACACCAGGCTTTCTGCCCAAGGCTGGTGTTTTGTTCCACTCTTGCTGCCCTAGTTTCCATCATACCGGTGTTATGTTCCTTGATTTTGCGTTCCTTACATGGTTGGGTGTTATGGGGACCCCTTGACAGTTCACTTTGAATAAAACTCCTCCAGCAAGGCCCAACCTTGGTTTTACATTTTCCTAACAACCTGTTACCCTTCCCTTGGGTCGGCCAACCCGAGGGTCATCTTTATTTTAACCCCCCCGGGCTAGTGCTTCTCTAAGTGTTGGTCCGAACCGAGCTGCCTGCGGGGCCACCTCAGGGAAACTTGAGGTTTGGTTTTACTCGTAGCTAGTCTCATCCGGTGTTGCCCTGAGAACGAGATACATGCGACTCCTATCGGGATTGTCGGCACATCAGGTGGCTTTGCTGGTCTTGTTTTACCATTGTCGAAATCTCTCGTAACTGGGATTCCGAGACTGATCAAGTCGTCCTGGGAAAAGGAATATCCTTCCTTGACCATGAGAGCTTGTGATGGGCTAAGTTGGGACACCCCTCCATGGTTTGAACTTTCGAAAGCCGTGCCCGCGGTTATGTGGCAGATGGGATTTGTTAATGTCCGATTGTAGAGAACTTGACACTCGACTTAACTAAAATTCATCAACCGCGTGTGTAGCCGTGATGGTCTCTTTCCGGCGGAGTCCGGGAAGTGAATACGGTTCTTGTGTTATGCTTGAACGTAAGTAGTTTCAGGATCACTTGTTGATCATTTCTAGCTTCTCGACCGTTGCGTTGCTTCTCTTCTCGCTCTTATTTGCGTAATTTAGCCACAATATATGCTTAGTGCTTGCTGCACCTCCACCTCACTCCCCTTTCCTACCCATAAGCTTAAATAGTCTTGATCTCGCGGGTGTGAGATTGCTAAGTCCTCGTGACTCACAGATTACTTCCAAACAGTTGCAGGTGCCGGTGATACCAGTGCAGGCGACGCAACCGTGCTCAAGTGGGAGCTTGATGAAGATCTTGATCGTTGTCTTGTTTCGTTTCCTGTTGATCAGTAGTGGAGCCCATTTGGGACGATCGGGGATCTAGCATTTGGGGTTGTATTCCTTTATTTTGGTTTCGTAGTCGGACCTTGATTGTATTCTGGATGATGTATGTTTAACTTGTATTTGTGTGAAGTGGCGATTGTAAGCCAACTCTTTATCCCTTCCTTATTCAGTACATGGGATTGTGTGAAGATTACGCCTCTTGTGACAAGCCTACCATGCGGCTATGCCTCTAAATCATGCCGTGACACATGGGATATATAGCCGCATTATGGGTGTTACACAGCAGCACCGTTATCTCTGGCCAAGCGCCGGTGCAGGAGGTCCTTTGATCCCTTCTTTATTGCCCCGGTGTGGGCGGATCTGGCCTCCCACCGCCCACCTATCAATATCCCGACGACCTTCATGTATATCTTCCTTCAAAACCGGCCTAGCTCTACTTCCCCAGCTCGCTATACGTTGATGTGTGTGCACCATTTTCTACCTCTCAGCCCCTCTCGATCAGATGGTCCAACGTCACCTATTTTTTATTCTATTGTTAGAGGTAAAGCTACTTCATGGAGTCGAATCTTGTACTTGGTTCAAACAAGAAATAAAGGGGGGAAATTTCATATGTACATCGGACTTGGTACAAATAGGAAGGAAAGGTGGTGAAAGTAGTATAGACTTGTCATCCGACCAGTCTCTTGGTCGAAAAGGGAAATATAGGTGAAACGATGTACACAGTGGTATGACCAGGACTAGATTTTCTATCCACACATAGGAGTAGGTGTCTAGAGTGAACAAAAATGGGACCAACCCACATGTGTTTCTTGGATGTTTGTTTCTCGGGGAAACAAACTCTGAATCACCACTTTATGCCCCGGTTTAGGTACATGGTGCTAGACTGCTGGTGCGCCCACTGTCCCATGCCCTTGTACCAAATATTCAGCTGTTCTTAATCTAATGCCCCTGGTAAAATGAAGCCATGCCACTGTTATAAGCCATGACAAGTTTAGCCAAATGTTTTTGCCAGTAATTGTTTGAGACTCTAACTGTTTGCTCTGTAGCTTTTTGTGCAAACAGGGATATCCATTTCACCTCGTTGCCATTGTGACATTTTGGTGTACGACACAAAACACTTCTTAAAAGAAGTGACTTTTGTCCAGTTTAACTGGAATGTCAGAATGGACCCGTTCGTTCATTTTGGTGGAACTGCACACAGGGCGATTTGTGTTCCAATCCTCATCATCCATATTGGCACCATAACCTTCCTTTAGGTAAGAATGATATTTAATGCATGTGTTCATCTCTATTTTGCGACTGCCATGAGAAAATAATGTTATTGTTTACTAGTACACTTGTACTCCCTCATTGACAAAACCAATTCTGAAATAGAAGGCCAATCATGTACTTGGTTTCACCAACTGGTGAGGAGAAAGAGAAATAGAGCATGAAGAGGAGGAAGAAGAAGAATAAAGAGGAAATGGAGATCACATGATGGTACCTTCCTATGTTATCCTGACATCTTGCTAGTGGTATTGTATTTTTGTGTTGCTACTAGTCTTAATTTACTTGGAAGACTAGCAAGATGCCCATGCGTTGCACGTAACATCAAGATGCATTTGTATGAGTAGTTTATCTTGTGAGAGAAAAGGATGAACGAGGGAAGTCCTTCTTTGCAAATGTGGAGAGGGGTGTGGGTACCTTTTTGCAAAATTACCACAGTTTCCTTCCTATCCGTCAGATATAAATCGAACGGCCTATATTGCAGGATGGCAGGCACACCATCATGACCAACTCTGTTTTTATAAGAGTGGAGTAGATAAGAGTAGAGTAGAGATAGATAGAGAAATGCAGCAGAGTAGTACTTGGGTTGACGACACATCATACTAATTAACTGGATTCTGGATGCATCTGTGACCCAGCTCTACATGATCAACAGTGCCAAGGTGATCTTGATGAAGCCAAGGCCTCAGTCGAGGCCATTCGAGGGCTCTGGCAACGTCTACCTTACATTTGAGACGATCCTCTAGGGAGCCCTTCCACTTATGTTGTCTCTCCTGCAAGGTCACTTAATTAATTAGGAGTACTTAAGTAGCACTAATTTATTGCTGCCTAATTTTTCTATCAGAGTTAAACAAATCTTTAGTAGCACCCTACGTTGAATCATGTACGTGTGTATGTGTGTGTGGAGGTGAATCATGCGGTGGAGCAGGGAGGGAATCTTGGTAGTGTGATGACATAATAGTGCTATTGTTTTGCATGTCAATTTATTGCCATTGGTTCAATGAGGCAATGTTTTGTATATTGTCCATCATGAATTTGATGCTACTGGTAGAGTAATATGCTAATGTCATTCCATCCTTTCTCACTAAGATAATGAAGGTTGCACCTTGTTCATACTTGTGCAAATAGGGATCATGTTGTTCAGATCATACATTTTAGTGGAACTACACAAGACAATACAATGAACTGTATCCCAGCCAGTGCTTTAACTCTGCTGGAAGTTCTTGATAATCTTCCGATATAATCTCACCACTGGTAAACAAGAGTGATTTGAACCACACATTTGAAGTGCATGAAACTATATACTATTGAGTGATTCTAGTGAGTTCTTTATCATCTCTTCTAGGATTACATGAATAAGCTTTTTTGCTCAGGTTGGTACCGGCCTAAGGCCTTCATCCATATTAGTTTATTCTCATCTCTATTTGTATCGTGCTACTATCATGAGAAACTCCTTTATCTTTGCACGTTAAAGTGTTGCAACCTATGAT